>NC_068297.1:12338619-12563619 GCF_025860055.1 Xyrauchen texanus | reverse complement strand
AATATTACATTTTGTTCCACCGTTAAGCGGACGATATTCCGCTATAACCAAACACAAACTGCTTAGACACTTTTCTAGCCTGTCTATCTGTTCTAAAGGCCTGGCTGTCCTTAAACTTTCTAAATAAATTTAAACAAAAGTAAGACTGAGGTGACGATATTTGGCCCCTCTGAGACCCAAAAAACATCTAACATTGATTTTGGGCCTCTATCTCAATATGCAAAACCATGTGTAAAAAAAAACTTGGGAGTCTATATAGATAGTGCCCTGAAATTTGACAAACAAGTCAGCACTGTGGTCAAATCCAGCTTTTTCCATCTAAGATCACTGGCAAAGTTGAAGACCTTCCTGTCTTTGAGAGGGATATCCATGGTTTTATCACCTCTCTGCTCGATTGTTGTAACCCACTTTATACATGTATTAGTCAAGCTTCACTTTCTAGGCTCTAAATGGTGCAAAATGCAGCAGCCTGACTACTAACTGGAGTTAAGAAATACGAACATGTCACACCTACGTTAATGTCACTATACACTGGCTGCCAGTATGCAATAGAATTGAATTTAAAGTTCTATTAATGGTCTATAAATCTCTCAATGGTCTGGCACCATTCTATCTCACAGATCTCTTGTCAGAACACTGCTCAGGGAGATCTTTGAGATCCCCAAATCAGAGATTTTAGTGGCCAAGGACCAGATTAAAACTTAGAGGGGACCGAGACCTTTTCAGAAGCAGTTCCAAAACTCTTGAACAGTCTTCCTGTGAGTATTAGAACCACCTCGACTATATCCAATTTTTAATCAAAACTTAAAACCTATCTGTTTGCGATAGCTTTTAATCAGTGAGGTGATGGTCCTTTTCTGCTGTACTTTCTATGCCCTATAGGTGTATTGCTGTGGATTGTTTATTTCATTTATGCATTTTGAGTTTTAACTTTTATTTTAATATGTACAGCACATTGGTCAACAGCTGTTGTTTTAGGTGTGCTTTATATATAAAGTGACATTGACATTGACATTCTTCTTTTGTTATTTGTCGATTTGCATTCTTCATGCATATCACCACCTAATGGTCATGGTTGGTCAAAGGTAGAGATTTATAGTAAAAAAAAAGAACATAAATATTTATCTGTTTCTCATGCACACCTATCATATTGCCTCAGAAGATATGGATTTAACCACTAGAGTAATATGGATTACTTTTATGCTGTCTTAATGTGATTTTTGGAGATTAAAATTTCTGGTCACTGTTCATTGTGATTTCTTACAGAGCTGAGATATTCTTCTAAAAATCTTAATTTTGTTCAGTAGAAGAAAGAAAGTCATACACATCTGGGATGGCATGAGGGTGAGTAAATGATGAGAGAATTGTCATTTTTGGGTGAACTATCCGTTTTAATCCAGTGACGACCAATCATATTGTTACTGCATACAATTACATTGTAGAGAATTGTGTGCTTCCAACTTTGTGGCACCAGTTTGGGGAAACATTTACTGTTCCAGCATGTGCACAAAAGTAGGTCCATAAAAAAATGATTTACTGCATCTGTTGTGGAAGAACTTGACTGGCCTGAACAAAGCCCAGACTTTTGCGATTAATTGGAATGGCAACTGTGAGCCAGACCTGCTCTTGTGTCTGAATGGGAACAAATGCCCACAGTAGTGTTGCCACTTTTTAAGTTTTAAAATAAGGGACACTTAAATTGGTTTACGGCCCCTAACCACATCCTCCACAGTTTTAGCAATAAATATGTTGTTATTATGCATTATTAATAAAAATTGTATATTGTTTCTTATATGCTAAAAGGATAACTTTCCTGACCTGTGACTTATTTTAAAAAAAATATATATACTTATTTAAATTTTTTCGATTATTTATCTTCTTCATCTTATGTATACATTTTGGATGGTTTATACATAATTATATATATATTTTTTCCTCCATCTGTACTTGTCTTTATGATTGTATTCATAAATTCTTTGATATTATTAAACATTTATATAGAAAAAACTCCACAGTTTTAACACCATTTGTGGACTTTTCAGATGGTCCCTTACTCCACCCTCCTTAGTATTAGCTTACGTTAGCATAATGTGTGGACTTTTCAGATGGTCCCTTACCCACCATAGGCACATTTTCCAGCTTATATCAATGTTAAATTGGCGATCTGGAACGATCGGGTTGTAAACCCATATTCCAACATGGAAAGCCTTCACAGAAGTGAAAGCTGTTTTGGAGGAACTATTTCCTATTAATGGCAATTCATTTTCAATTAAATGCTCAACAAGCAGATATGGGTGTGGTGTCTGGGCTTGGTACTTTTGATCACGTGGTGTACTGTATATTCAAATATCATGGTATTACCATCTGATAATTATACCAATATTTTTTGCATGCAGCTTTTCAGAGTTTGGGTCTTCTGAATTATCTCAATTTTAAGAGCTGTCTCAGCACAGTTCTAGAGAGCTTCTATCTCCTCTATTCAAAGCTGTGTTACAAAACATAGATTTCTGCATCTGAGGTTATGCTGAGGGTTGCTAGTAAACAGTGAACTATCTGTTGTGCTATGGGAGTTTGATCGTTTGAGTGTCGCTGTCCTGATCTCACATCAGTCCCCAGGGTGTTGTTGCGATTTAATGAAAGGCCTCATCTCTCATGGGCCAAAGTAGGTGTCCGAATCACAGTGAGCTATAACGACTCTTGTGTGTTTGCCTGTAAGTGTGTGTACACTGTTGTATTCATGTGTGTTTGGAGTAAAGCAAACGTTTTGGCCCCCAAAGTGAGCCTTAATATTAATGTTATTTTTCTCCATTAAGTTTTTATTATTACCTGCCAAAGTCACCTTTGGCTGGCTCACTGGGGAACTTAATACAAATAATATTGAGCTAAGGCACAATATTTGTATCAAATAGCACAATGATGACACTTTTGGTTTTGAGACATTACTGGTTTTATTTTCTTTTAAAGCATAATTTCCTGTACAGCTGCTTGTCTGTTGTGATAAGCGCTATACAAAAAAATGACTTGGCTGTGGTGTGAAAATGATCCATCCTTAATACTTAAGAGAAATCAAATAGAAGACTGGGAGAAAGAATTCGGAGAGAAAGGGAAAGAGAGAGAGAGATATTTCACTAAAGTGTGAAGCTGGGCCATTGTGGCCTTAGAACTTTATCTTCATTTTTACAGTTGGTGAAATGTCTACATCTTATATTACAGAAATGGACGCAGCAGAGGAGAAAGTGAGCGAACAGAGGGATAGGAAAGAGAGGTAGAGGCAGAGAGACCAACTGATTGCCACTGGCAGAGGTCATATGAAGGTTATATTGTTCAGTTTTTCTGTCTCTGGACAGAGAATTCTTATACAGAACTCGCTCATGGATTTACAGTAATCTCAAACTAGTGCCATGGTGCTCAACAAGTGGCCTGCAGACCATCTTTTTGTAGCCTGTGTGATGTTTTCCTCACAAACAAAAAATTAATGTGCATGTATTTTTAGGTGTCCATTTTCTAGAGCCTTTACTGTAATTCTCAGGTTAGGTTGCTGAACCGTGAGTCTTTCGTCACTGCCACTGCACGAGTCAATGGGTGTTGAGTGACAAACCTTTTTGAAGAGCTCAACAGAGATGGTGTTTATGCACGTGGTTGACGCAAACAGTAATAACAGAACAAATAAAAAAATTTGTTATGCAAAATGGAGTGGAGCCATCTTCTCCCAAATGCTTAATTACTAGTGATTTGTGTAATTAACCTAAAAAATATCTCTTAAATGAATAGTTCATCCAAAAATGAAAATTTGCTTATAATTTACTCACCCTCAGGCCATCCAAGATGTATCTGAGTTTCTTTCTTCATCAGAACAGAACTGAATATTTTTAGGATTTCATTTCAGGCCTCCTTTAAACAATGCAAGTGAATGTACTCCATTTTTTGATGGTCCAAAATGCATATTTAGGGTCCATAAAAATAATCCAGTCGACAAATAAAGTTATATATCTTATAGATATATAATATATAAGATATATCTATATCTCACAATATCATAAAATGTATAGTAAAATATACTATATATATATTTAAACAACAAGGTATTAGACATCATGCTATATTGAAGTCACAGCTAAAGAGCACTTTGGAGTGCATGTGACCCCCTCAGCTTTGACTATTTTCACAAAATAGCATGGCCTTGAGCCTATTACTTTGACAAAACGATTATTTCATATTATAAATATCGGCGTGTCTAGTCACACTAACTCAAGACAGCCACAACAGATTTATTTGGGTTCAACTGCTGATCAAATGAAGGTGGGCATATTAGAATTTTAGCAATGGGACAGAGACATTAAACTGGTTAACTGGTTAGACATTTAGTGGATTAAGAGATTGGATAAATAAATGACTATTTGCGCTCCAATAGTCTGGTGGAAACACAGGATTTTTTTTTGTTAATGGCCATGCCTCTGCTTGAGGATTTAATCCCTTATGTAGTTGGCCTCTATGGGTGTTGTGTAGTTAAGTACACAGTAGCACAGGTGTTTTGCATCATAGCTATAATGTGTATTTTAGCACAGCTGGAACGCTGTATTGATCAATCAGCATCCAGGACCAGAACAATGATTATGTATTATTGCGGCTTTGAGTGAGGTCTATCTATATTATACCAATTTAGTATTATCTTGTGTGTATGTGTGTGCGTGCTCAGTGCAGGGAGAGGTCAGAGGGGTTAAAAGTTTTATTTTGGGGGATCTGTCCCTAGTGAGTGCTCATGCATTGTGGAGCCACAACATTCAAAATTCACAGTCTCACAGTCGCACATGCTTACATACACATAAGGCAGGACAGTGTGATGAATGAGCTTCGCTCCACACCATTAATGAGAGAAGCCATGTAATAGTGTGTGTGTGTCTCTCTCTCTGACACACACACACACACACATATGAAATAAAAATGGTTTGGGGGAGGGGAAGGGGCAATCTAGAGAGAATGAGTGTGAGAGCCACAAATGGAGGGAGAGATGAAGAGGGTGATGTGATTGGAGAGGGTCCATTATCCATCCAGCTTCTTTGTTCTGAATGCATGTGTGTGTCTGTGTATGATCAAATGATCATCAAATATAGGATGGATTTCTTTATTAACTTCACTCTCTGTCTTTCTTCGTCATGCTGTTTTTTTCTATTTTTCTCTTACTCTTACTGTATTGCCATAATTCCTTTTGTAAAAGAGAGCATCTGATGTAGTATTGAGAGGTTTCAGAGTTTGTACTGATTTGATGGACTAATTTATTTAATCAACATTCAGCATCCCTCTTATTTGCAAGTTATTTATTTATTTTTTTTAAGCAAATGCAAATCAGCAGATATAATTGCATATGTGATTGAGTAGCCTTATAATATCTGATTTTAAGTCTGTTTGTTTATTATTCAGAGAAACAAGAGAAACATGTGTTAAAGGTATCCAGGGTAGAATAGGGCAGGCGATTGTGCTTATAATTGTGTGTGGGAGGGCGGGCGGGCGTGTAATTTACGTGGTTTGGGTGGTTAACAAGGGTTAAGATTACAAACTGGTAATTACAAGGTTAATATGCTATAAATGTGGTTTATGAGGACATTTCTAGTGTACCCATAATTCAAATCGCTAAAAAAAACACACTAAACAATTTTTTTTTGAAAATGTTAAAATGCAGAACGTTTTTTGTGAGGGTTAGGTTTAGGGGTAGTGTTAGGGCAAAGCATCTATAGTTGGTACAGTTTAAAAATCATTATGTCTATGGAGAGTCCTCATAAGGATAGCAGCACCAACGCGCGCGCGTGTGTGTGCGTGTGCGTGTGTTTGCGTGTCTGTGTGTGTCTGTGTGTGTGTGTGTGTGTGTGTGTGTGTGTGTGTGTGTGTGTGTGTGTGTGTGTGTGTGTGTGTGTGAGAAGGGGGATACTACAATGAATTTGAAAATGTAAGTGTTAGATGATGAGACAAACATAAGCATGTATAGAGTTTGGATTGTTGGGGTCCCATTTGAGCTTTAGAGTAAAGTCTAGTAAATTAGATGCAATCCACATTGCAAGCTAAATTAAAGGTAATACAATTGTTTCTATTGCGAAATACTTACCCAGTAAAAACTGGGACTCCTATTCTCTTTTAATGTGCAGACTAATCAACTTTAAGTAAGAAATTTATAGGTTGACTTCCCAAGGAATGTACAGTGAAGACTGTGGTTCTGTGCTGCTTAAAATATTGCTCTGTTTATTTGAGTGGTCTGACATGTCATCATCTGTCTAAAACAATGACATGAGTTTGAGCCAGGACTTCCTGATTGTACAAACAATGGAAAATGGTGGAGTGTTTGCGACACCTGTTTGGAAATAATTGTTATTGTTCAGCCTGATCTCATGAAAATGATGTGACCCAGCAAAAAGCGAGTGAAATGGTGTGAAAGCCAAACTTAGATTGAGGTTTAATGAGTAAAACGCACCTCACTAACCTAAAACTTTAACCTAAACCTAACCGATAGAAAAGTGTCATAAAAGCAAATGAGAGGTGAACAAATCAGACATCCTTACCCTAAACGAACACCTACACCTAACCAATTTGGTGAACTTGCATGCTTGGCCTGGCTCAAACCGTGGTCTCCCACTCTATCAGGTGAGCTAATGTGCAAACTAATCACAATGGAATAAGTGTATAAATGCACTTGGATCTGTAATGCAAGCATTAAAATGTGTCGATTTTGAAATTATTAATTCAAAATGTTTCAGTATCTGAACATAGCAGTGTGTGAGTAATAGTCTTATAAAGTCATTAAGTCAAACATGTAGTTGTCGTAGTGCCTGTAATGTTTATTTCACCAGGAAACTGTGGCGAAATGTAGAACATGGCATATAAAAATTATTTCGTTAAAAAAGGTTGTTATAGTAACGTTCATTCTATGGGACAAGGTTATTTTTGCAATTCCATTTAGTGCAGATATTCCTGTTTGTTTGAGCGGCCCGTCCAGCCCAACACAGCAACATTGGCTCAAAAGGAGGATTGAGTTTGAGGCGGGATTATTAGTTTGTTTGACCAAGAGGTCTTCTTAAAATTTTTTGAAA
This sequence comes from Xyrauchen texanus, assembly GCF_025860055.1. Taxonomy (NCBI): domain Eukaryota; kingdom Metazoa; phylum Chordata; class Actinopteri; order Cypriniformes; family Catostomidae; genus Xyrauchen; species Xyrauchen texanus. Next base: position 12,556,543 of record NC_068297.1, on the reverse strand, counting down.
GCAATGTTTATATTTGCAATTCTGTTTGGAGATGTTCGTGCTCAGAAATCACACATTTTAGCTTTATACACTGTCGTCATATACAATATAATAACCACTCAACATTTTCTTGAGTATGTGTGTGTGCTTGAGTGTGTTTCTGGTGGTTTTTATAACCTATATCAGTTGTGTGTTAAAGGTTGATACATGCTTGAGGCTCACTGTGATTCACTGAGTTTCTATATACTGCTTCAGTTCCCCTGCTGAGAACACTGTGTCAGGAGACAGATCACACAGACACACAGACATATATCCGTATTTTCACACTCTCACTGACAATCATACAGTATTTCCACAAGAGTCTCAAGTAAAATTAGATTGAAAACAAGAGTTGGAACAAAACACTTATGGTTCATTGTTGATGTTGCATTATTTAATCTAACACCTCAGAGTTATGGGTTTAAAGAAATTCACACATCTCTGTCTTTACATTCACTTCCAGAACATGCTATTTGCATTTACATGTACATTTGTGTTAATGACTGAGCATTGTGTAAAAGCTGGACAGTGAATTTTTGTTTGTGTGGTAAGTAGTTTCGATGCCCGATTTGGAATCAAATCGTTCTTTTGAACTTGTTCTTTTTTTATCCAAATCACAAAACGTTTGAAAAGAACCCTCAACTTTGGGGTTTTTGTCAATGACATAGGGGGTGTTTTATTTGTTGTTTTAAGTTGCGTACATTTGTATGAGAAAATAATTAGAAATGTGGTCATCCTTCTCATAGTACATTATTGTTTCTGTTTAGTCAGCAACACCATCAAAGTCTCTCTGAGTGAGTCTGTGTGTGCATGTGAATTAGAATACACCATTACACAGTATGCGTGCAAACTTGGCAATGTGTACTGTGTATGTGTAGGGATGTGGTATATTTATATGTACTGTACACACTAAAACTCCACAATGTGTGACCTACATGTAATGACCTTAGTTCCTAGTTTAACTGGGTTCCTGTAGCTTAATTGGGATTAGCAATGGCAATGTCATGGGTTCATTGTCCAAGGACAACACATACTGATAAAATGTGTTCCTTCAGTACACTCAAAGTTTCCTAAGCATCCACTAAATGTAAAACTTTAATTATGTGCACATTTGTGTTCTTGACCTTTTTCATAATTTCAAAGTCTCTTAAAGCTTTAAGGTCTTATTTCGAACAGTTTCAGAGGTTGTATTGTTTTATAACATTTACATTTATGCATTTGGCAGATGCTTTTATCCAAAGCGACTTACAGTGCACTTATTACAGGGACAATCCCCCCGGAGCAACCTGGAGTTAAGTGTCTTGCTCAAGGGCCCAACAGTGCATCTTGGTGGTGCTGGGGCTTGAACCCCCGACCTTCTGGTCAGTAACCCTGAGCCTCAACCACTGGGCCACCACTGCCCCTGCAACAGGGCTGCACCCTAACCCTAACCTAACCCTAACCTAAAACAGCACTGGTCAGCTCTTCAACATGACTTTGTCCATCTTTCTCTTTCTGTCTTAGTATGGCGTGTCTGCCCTCTGCACAGTAATTCTTTTTAGATCACATTTGCTTCTGTCCAGTAAATGCCAATCAAAGGTACTCAGCCTGATAATGGTCTATTACCCAGCAGCTCCTTATTGATCTTGTTCTTAGTGTCAGCTCTGGTACATTAGGAGTGTAGCAGCCAGACTGTCTTCCCTTGTAAAATTCCATTGCTGTAAACTCAACAGAGGTTTGTGTGCATTTGTGTGTTTATTTGGCTGCTATATAATGTCTATTTAAAGTTTTATGATGAGTTGTCAAGTTTTCACATAGCTCACTAGTTTTAACATCGGTGGTGATCCATTTTAAATATTGTATATATATTTCTAAATAAATCAATACAATTATTGATAGGGTCTATTTAAAGGAGTCTCTCAGGTTCATATCTCTATCCACTGAAAATAATTTTTAATCATCCCCAGTTTGTGAAACAAAAGGAAAATTCGATACAGTTTGAAGTTTGTGGGGCAAGACATGCAGGAGGGTTTAAAAGCTCAAATTTACAGCTTTCTTATTTTTCAGTGCTTATATTAATTTTGTTATGTAGATAAATATTTTTTACTATAAAGTTGTCTAAATCTTACTTTTAGCATTGGGAATACAGTTCTTGGTGGATTAACATCTGGTTTATTTTTTACTTTGGTATATTTTTAACGGGTGACAGGAATTGAAAAACTGAAAATAACTTTGCACAGACATGGTTAGTAAGCTGTCTTATCACACTTACTTAAATCACTTCACATTTCTTAAAAATGACATTGTATGGTTCATTAAACATATTATGGCAGTTCAGAAGTGAAATGTCCTCTCTATGGAGCTAAAAACTTGTTGAATTTTCTCTCACACACAAGGTTTTTTTTTAAGGATAATGCTCTATCGAGTTTTAAATGAACAAAACTTACCTCCCTACCCTAAACTTAAACCTATCCGATAGTGTCATAAAAAGCAAATGTGCAATGATAAAGCAACCACGGCATTGCATGGTGCTTCTATGTCACTTTTCAGGACTCGTACATTTGCATGTTTGCAAACCTTTGCTTTGCACGTGCAACACTCTATCAGTTGAGCTACGTGTAACTTGGTTATGGTTGAATAAGCTTGTAAATTTTGTTGGAAATGTAATGTAAACAATAACATATCACCTTACAAGTCAAACACTATAGTAAAAGTGTTTTCATGTCATAAGCATTGTGTGAGAACAAAGTAAAAAGTTTTTATGAACTGATAATCTGCCATTACTTGTGATCTGTTTGAAAGTTAACTTAAATTAAATTAAATTGTTCACAAAAATTGGTTACAATGATGCAGAGGAATGCTAGAGTAACAGTTTTACAGCATTTTGTGCAAAAACATGTTTAGAGAATGATAGAGTTACAGATTTATTGTACTATATGTTAAATATGAATTTAAGTGATGATAGCAAGAGCTAATTGATTTCTCATTGTTGGAGACTGACTAGAATTAAAGAGCAGAAGCAAGAAGATATTGGAGTACTAGAGGGATGATGCAAGGTTGGCCAGTGTCATTCGATTATATTTTTACAGATCAACCATTTAGCTAAAGGATAAAAGAGAGTGACTAATGCAATATCTGGGCTCTTGGTCTTCAAACAGCATGTGTGTACATTTGAGATATTTTAAGAAGTGTATTATTTGTGTATGTGGATGTTTGTTAGAAGGCACAGTGGGGAGTAATACAAGCAGATGGCCTTTCTCACTTCTATCATCTGCTACTGTCTGAGAGCCAGATAATCACACACACACACACACACACACACACACACACACACACACACACACACACACACACACACACACACACACACACACACACACACACACACACACACACACACACGTTGGTGCAGCGATCATTATGAGGACTTTCCATAGTCATAATAATTTTTATACTGTATGAACTATATATTCTATCCCCTAACCCTAACCCTAAACCTAACCCTTACAGAAAACTTTCTGCATTTTTACATTTTCAATAAAACATTGAAACATAGTTTAGTATGTCTTTTTAAGCGATTTCAATTATGGGACACTAGAAATGTCCTCATAAATGTATTTATGGCATAATACCCTTGCAATTACCAGTTTGTAACATAAAAAAAGTCCTCGTAAACCACTTAAACCTGCCCCCCCACACACACTAAATGGAAGAGTTGAGGAAGAGTAAGTCTATGATATTTTTGTCACAGAGATTATTCTTCTGCATTTATTACATGGATTAATTTTACAATTGAAATCTTTTCACAGAACACAATTTTTAATATTGGTATCTTTATTGTATGTATACATTTCTTAGAAACTTGCTTTAAGGCAGGCCTACTTTCCATTGTATACTCTGTTCATTGATGTGTGCATGTCAAGACATGAAGAGGGGGGAAAGATCCAGTAATTTAAACAGAATTTTCATGATATGTTTCTAACAAGGTTCTTAAGATGGGCATTGAGGAGGCATGAACCAACTGAATAGTCAACCTAAAACTTTAATAACAAACTGAACTCAAACATAACATAAACTGCATAACAAACAAAGATGTGCACACACAGCTTTGTACGTCTCTCTTTCTTTCCTGAACTGCTGTCTCCAGCCTCCCCATCTCTCTCTTGCTGATTAGTCAACTCGGTGCCACACAAACACAAAAAAACACAAAAACTGTACTGCTGTCATTCAGCTTTAAAACAAAATGTTCATCTTATCTTTTAATATTTATATTCAAGTGCCCTCGACTGATGAATTCTTGATTCTTGTTGAATCTTTTGGTAGAAAATATCTGTCAGACCCCACTACTTTGGCTGTATCGGGGCCCCTAATGTGTTTTGAAGAGACTATTTTGACTGTTTAGGAATATATATATATATATATATATATATATATATATATATATATCTATATTTTTTTTTTTTCAAAAATGCTATTGCTGCCAATGTGGCAAGTTATAAAAACTATTTAAAAAAAGGAACGGAGCTGGGGCTGGCCGGCTCTGGTAATCTAGGGATGTGAATCTCTGGGATATGGCACCTCCGGCTCATCTTTATCCTCCTCCTGGCTGATTAGCTCGATCCAGGGCCAGCCGTGTGTCCTCACAGCCCGGCCCCACCCTCCTCCTCATTACACTGAGTATATGAGATAAATCTGGAAGATTATTTGTGAAGCTATCTTTATTGGTCGAAAGAATAGTTCTACCTGAATGATAGCATGGTGTATATTGAGTAAAATTAGCTGATCGCAGGATACAAGAGATGAGCTCATTATCTGAGATGCCAGATGAGGCGGCAGAATATCTTTAGTATCAACATCAACTCCATATGACAGAATTAAATCTAGCGTATGATTATGGCGATGAGTTGGTCCTGTCACATTTTGTTTGACTCCAAGAGAGTTGAGAATATCGATAAATGCTAATCCCAATGTGTCATATTTATTATCTATGTGAATGTTGATGTCACCAGCAATTAAAGCTCTATCCACAGTAACTATTATATCTGACTTGCTAATTCACCAAGGAAAACAGAGTACAGCCCGGGTGATCTATATACTCTAGCAAGGGCAAGATTTTTTTCTCCAGGTTTCAGTCAAACAGAGTGCATTCAAACTATGATCTGTAATTATTTATTTACAATTAGTGCTTTGGTTGAAAGAGATCTTATGTTTTGTAGCCCTACCTATATGATGTTTATCTTCAATTTGTTTTTTGTTATTTTTAAATTTTACCTTAATCACAATTTTTCTAAATGATTTAGTGAGGAGTTTGTGTTTGGTAGTCTGGGGAACAGACACAGCCTCTAAGTGATATCTAGGTGTACAGTTTCTATGTGTTGTAGTTTATGTGACCTGTGTGACGTCTCAAAGCAGATAGTAGACGTTTGGATTAGCCAGTTTGCCTGCTTCCTGACCTGGGCCCCAGTTAGTCAAATACTATCACTATTAAAACTATGAGCCAAATTACTAGAGAGGAGAGCAGCACCTGCCCTGGAGGGATGAAGACCATCTTTCTTTAGCAGGTCATGTCTACCCCAAAAATTCTTCCAATTGTCTATAAATCCTATGCTATTCTCTGGACACCACTCCAACATTCATCCATTCAGTGACACTAATCTACTATAAACCTCATCACCACAATGAGCAAGGATGAATAACAATATGAATAACAAGGATGAATAACAATTTTAGAAAATCTATGTTTAGCATTAGCCAGCACTTGTAAATTTGATCTGATGTCAGATGCCCGAGCCCCCGAAATGCATTTAACAATAGTGGCTCCTTACCACTATTAATGCTCCTTACAATAGAATCTCCTATATCAAGGGCGCTTTCATCATGATTCTCAGTGGTTCATCACTATTGGGGAAAATCAACTGGAAACCCTAACAGGAACAGGAGAGTTGTGTGACGTTGCTGAGCAAGTATGGAGTTCTTTGTATACTGAATGTTTTTGGATAGCTATTTTATCACTGTTTTGTCCAAGGAACGATAGCACTAGTGTGAATAAGGTCTATGACTTACATCATCTTGTTTAGTTGTTCAGAAGATCCTTGTTAATGGTGACTGATTCATGCATTTCGTTCGCAAACAAGTGTACCAGTGCATTCAGTTCCTTATCTCTTTCAGACTCAAACGACCGACACGAAGTGGTGAATTCGTTGAGCGGATGAAACCAGTGATTTACACCTTAACAGCCCACACAAGAATGCAATTTGCACATGCTATAGTCAGTCTTATAGGGATAAAAAGCCACCAAAGCAGTCTCACACATCAAAAGTGTGATTTTCAAAACAGTTTGGGGACCCCTGGTCTAAATGTTTCACTAGCAAATCGGTTTGAATCCAAAGTAGTTTTAAAGCTCCTCTACAGAAGGTTTTTTTGGTTAAAAATGAACAAAATGCCATTATTGATTGAGTACATAAACAAAGAGTGTTCAAAACAATGTCCTTAACTTAACCTGATTCATTATGGTAAGCCTACAAAAAGGATTTCTATTTTGAGCTGTAGGGTCAGTGTTTTTCATCCTTACATCATTATGTCATGTCCGTAAATACAGAAAGGAAGTACAGGCTGTCATGGGTTCTGGCTGGAGAAACTACACTGTTCAGTTCCGTTAGTCACAGCCACACAGTTCAGGACAGCATCGCTGCAGTCTGGGTGGATGTTTATCTGTTAACTATCCGTATGTTTACAATATGCACTACCTGTCAAAACTTTTGAAACACTTGACTGAAATGTGTCCCCTGATCTTAAAAATCTTTTGATCTGAAGGCATATGCTTAAATGTTTGAAATGTGTTTTGTAGACAAAAAATAATTGTGCCACCATATTAATTTATTTCATTATTAAACTAAAATGTAATAATAACATTTTTTTTTTTTGAAATTGATGACTTGGACCAAATAATAAGAAAAGCAGCCAATAATTTACCAACATAGATGCTGTTTAAAAAGTATCCCAGGGTGATACCTCAAGTTGGTTGAGAAAATGTCAAGAGTACATTTCTGCAAAGTCTAGGCAAAGGGTGACTACTCTGAAGATGCTAAACTATAGCACTGTTTTGATTTATTTTGGATTTTGTTTAGTCACAACATAATTCCCATAGTTCCATTTACGTTTTTCCATAGTTTTGATAACTTTACTATTATTCTAAAATGTGAAGATTTTTTTTAAATATATATATATATATATATATATATATATATATATATATATATATATATATATATATATATATATATATATATATTTTTTTAAATCTTCACATTTTATATATATATATATATATATATATATATATATATATATATATATATATATATATATATATATATATATATAAAATATATACTTGCATTATCAACTGAGGCTGTATAATATAATATAATATAATATAATATAATATAATATAATATAATATAATATAACGTCTTCCATTGAACTCATATCAGAAGTTTCATCTCTTAAATGTATATGTGTAGTACAATACAAACATTAATAGTATATAAAACACTTGAAAATAGCACATTATGACTCTTAATATCTCCAGATCGTGATCACAATAGGCGATGTCCAGGTAAGCACAAACCATGAGATTCATCCACGCAGAAGAGCAGTGCCGAAACGCAACTCACGTCGAGTTCTTCTACAAATTGCTTTGCAATTTTACATTTCAACCAAAGATGTTGCTACAGAGCACAAAGTTCCATAATGTAGCTTTTAAGATCTGCATCTAGTAATCACAAAAGCCATTTATAATCATGGAATAATCATAGAAATTAATTGGTCAATATGGTCGACACCTGATGATGTTGAATGAGAGAATCAATCAAATCACCCCCCCCCCCCCACACCCCCTCATTCTCACTCACTTCTTCCATCTCTTCTACTTGTCTCACAAATTAAAACATTATTAAACACATCCACATTATAGTACATCACAGCCACTGTCTTGTTCTCATTTATTTCCTTTATCGCAGATTTACAGGATTGTGCAGTTTGATTTTTCTTACCAGCCTGATGCAAATTATGGGATTATCCTTCTCATCTGATTTCAATTTTCCAGTGAAATTATAATCCAGGAATCTCAGTCTCACAACTAATTCCTCACCACTGATATTTATGTGGTGGTGCTGAAAATGACATTCTCTCTGTATCATTAAAAAGAGATCTAAAATATATGATCTGTAGACAATTGAAGCTTTTAAGATATTGGAATTGCCATGTGAAAACAATCAAAGAAATCTTTTTTTGTTGCAGTGATAGCCTGGCATTATTTTGTCTTGATGGGGTCTCTAAGCAACTTTACATAACAACAGACTGTTGTCCTAAATAATGTATAATACATTTGACATAAATCAGGTTCCTAATTATGTTGCAACATATTTAGGTGCATGTTCCCAGTCATGTTTTGTGTTACGGGTATCTGGTGCTTCAGAAATGATTAACACGTGAGGCTTAGTTTCGTAATTTTTTTATTATATTCTAAATATTTAACTGGCAATAAACACATTTTAATGAACATTTTGGTAGTCTTATCATAACATGTACAGATGAGCTTCTATTGACTATAGTAAGATAACAGAATGTGTCTGTATATACAATCCCACATCTGGAGACTGCCTGCATGCACCGGGGTGCTGAGGCCACACACAAACACATTTTAAAAGATCATTTCACATTTTTCTTCTCGCTGTGTTATGTCATCTATAGGTTTCCAGAGGATGGTTGGAGACTGTAATGATAAGTGCCATGGAGAATCATAATTCTGGGTCACACACTGCTGTTCTACATCCAGACACACACACACACAAACACAGTCGCAAGTTCATGCATGCCGGCACACATTCACTGCTGACCCTCAGAGAAAACATTTGAGAATTTAAAGTGCTTCCAGCTGCCTGTTCTCAAATGAACTGTGCAGTACATCTCCGATAGATAGATTTATTAATTGACCGCTTATAGACATAATATTGCACGTCTACTCTAAGATATTGTAGTACTGTATAATGGCATGCTGCACTTATATTTGGAAAAGTGGACTCTGTGTCTGTGTCTTCTGTCAAGTAATTTGCAGACCCACACAGAATCTGTGTCAACACAAAACCATTCTCCAACCAAAATCATTCGCAAAATTCTACAAATCCCGAATATTTGATGTAAACTATTTTGGGTAATCTAGTGTTGCTGTCAGCTAATAATGAGTGAAGTACTCTCATCTCTTATTAACACATTTACCAAAATCCATTCTGCAAAATTCTATAGATTTTCCCCCAAAATCATCTTAGAAAATGTGGAGGTTTTCAGAACCTTCAGATCTCACTCTTTCTCCCCTCCTCCTTTGTTACCATAGCAACGGCACCATCCCAGAACGAAGAGACCTGTGATGTACCCCCAAAGCATCATGGAATACCTCTCTGCATAATCAAACTGAGTGCATGAGTGTGTGCATGCTTGTGTGTTCTCATATATCTTTATACATGTGTATGGATGGATAGATGGAACAGTAACAGTAACAGTAGTAGCATACAGAATTTTTTATTGTATTATTATATTCTCTTGAAATGAGCTAGAAAATGTTAGTGGTGTATAATAAATGATGATAATGTTATGAATAATGTGGCATAAAAATAAATTAAATGGATTAGCTTTCCAGATGTACACACTAAGAATGAAATGCTCAATTGATTTGCCTGTGCAGTCTGTGCTGGTTTAGCATCCCGATTCACTAAAGGAATCATCCAGATCAGGCAATTGCACAAACACGGCCTCAAATCCTGTGCTGAATACAATTTGCATGGGCAACTGTGATCTTGTGGGCCGGTTCTGAGCACTATAAAGAATGAAACAGACAACCACGATCTGGCACACTTGGCCGGGACTGTACAGCATCACTCCACTACTGTGATCCAGACACCTAAATCATCTCTGTAACATGCCAAAAGTGCAATAGACTACATGGGGCATTTCGATAAATTTTAGGTTATAATGCACTTCTCTATCATTTAATTATAATTTTATGAATTACTGCAGAAAATGAACACAAACATTTCTCATCAAAATATTTAACCTTACCGCCAGCTTTCCTTTGGCTTTAACATTGCTACGTTATTTGCGGCGGGCAAATAACCAAGAGTTCTGTGACTGAAGCACAATCTATAATGAGGCTAATTTACAAAGAAAAGAATGACAATAAATTAATTGAAACATTCAAGACATGGCACTATTTCAGCACTGATTGTGCCTGCTTAAACTATATTGCTGGTGGTACGTGAATACGTTTTTGCGCTGAAATACCACACACTGAAGTGCTGCATCTGTTTAATGAATTCATCCCTGTGTGTCATACTTAACTCTAAGCCACTCCCCATTTTCCATAAACACATGGACACAATAATGACAATGCACAACTGAACATAATTAACTACCAACAGTACACCGATGAGACCTCACACATTCAAATAGACACAATTATGTCTTTTGGAATGTCTACGGATGTTTGCTGAATGATAAATTCCAGTAACAAACAGATTTATACACACAAAAAGATGCATACAGTAATACACTTACAAGCAAATATTTAAACAACATAGTCTATGTGCTTCTTTTTTCACAAAGCAGTATAATGGGTTACACACTTCTCTTCGTCCCTTTGTCAGGGCTGTGGTTGTGTGTGTGTGTGTGTGTGTGTGTGTGTGAGTGTGTGTGTGTATGTTTGGGGGTGCATGTGATGGTGCAGTGGCCTAAATACTAGGGGGGATTGCCCCCTAATCCTTTATTAAGCTGTACAATGAACCCCACATTCACCCCTACAAACCAACCACCACCAGTCCTAAAAATGTTTTTCCAAAAAGAGCAGATAAGCACTCAATACAAACCATGCATATTAGGGTATGCAGGGAGGGAGGACAACAGATTGAGAGAGAGAGAGGGAAAGGGAGGTAGCCGCCTCAGTCCTATTAGCAAAAAACATTAGATTCAACGGCTATTTTTGGACCCCCTAGCACCTCATATCACTATTCCAAAGACCCCCACCTTTTTATTTAGCGTGTGTATGGAAAGAGGGAGAGAGAGATCACTGAATTTTTTTATGTTCATAATGTCTTGTTAAATGCTTATTTTATTTTATATTGTATAAAGTGTATATATATATATATATATATATATATATATATATATATATATATATATATATATACATACACACCTTATTTTAATTATATTTTTATTGTTATTTGTTAATATTTTATTACATTTCTGTCTTGTCATTATCTGTTTTGTGTATTAATGCTTTGGCAATATTGAATGTAAACACAGTCATGCAACTGAAGTACTTTAAATTGACATTTAGAGATAAAGAGAGCATGCTTAACATGACAGATTCACATTTTCTCTGTGTAAAGGAAGATTGGAGATATTGCTGGTCCCAGCTGGATATATAAAGGAGTAAAAAGAGAGTAGGCTATAGAAAGACAAAGAAAGAGAATGGCTGGAAGAGAGAAATTAGAGAACTTTAGTTTTTTTTGGCAGGAGTTATAAACTGAACTGTGGACTGAGAAAGAAAGTAAAACTGAGAAGTCTATTTTTTTTTGACACAGGACAGGCCAAGTTACAATTGAGGACAGATCGTAAAAGAGAGGGGACTAAAAAGAAAAGGACAGATAAGTTTCTATTGAAAGTGACTTTGTGTTTACAGTAGTAACAAAGAGCACTGTACCCTTGAATCCGTACTTGCACACACATCAGGTGGGAAGAGTGAGCATCCTGCTGTCTGGGCATTTCTGCACACATCACATGACTGAATGACACCTTGCTGGCCGCATAGCTAGAGAAGTAAGTGATCAGGTTTCTGTGGGACTGCAGGAGTAATGGCGGTGGAAGAGGCTGCAGACTACTTTTCACCCGTAAGTACTCTTTAAACATGATTGGGAATCACTGGGAATGGCTGGGAAGTGTGTGCTGTTTTTACATAGGAGTTTTGGGAATGGTTGTGTAGTGTGTGTGGTTTGAGGATAGAGCATTGTTATGAATGCTTGGGTCATGTCTCTTCAACTCTAGTCAGCTTTTTTGATTTTGTAATTTCGTCATTGTGCTTCAAACATTGTTTTGCATGGAATACAGCATCTATTTGACACTGTCTGCAATGCTGAGGATGGCGCAAAATCTGATCTGTTCGTCTTGCTGGGCTCAGTTTTCAGGATTTTGTTTGCAGAATCCTGCGCAGACACAGAGTAGAGCTTATTGTCCTCATAGGATGAATTACTGTTTGTCGGAGAGCATCTCTGTTGTCAGCAGGGTTTTGTGTACAGTGCATCACATGCAAAGTGAGATTTGCTGCAAATGTCTAAGTGTTGTTAGAGGCATATTCAATTTGATATCGGTGAGGTCCTCTAACTATACCTTTGCTCTAGTGCTTTTGCTCTGACCTTGATGTTAGTAACATGAGTGGGTATTTGATTGGGACGTGTGTGTAAGTGTGACAACACAGGTACAGAGTGTCCTGGTAGTTGCCTGGTAAGCCTTTTGCCATGATCACTGCTGTCCTAAACTCTGTTTATGATATGAATGATATAGTTTATATATATATATATATATATATATATATATATATATATATATATATATATATATATGTGATCCTACACCTCTAGAAGCTGTTGTAAAAGTACGGCTTGTTAAATAGAGATGTTGAGACTGGATAGATCTGTGTTAGGAGGGTGTTTAACTTAACAATAGTGATGTGTGTTTGGGTAAATGTGTGCCAGGAGTAAGTCATGTTGTTGTGTTTTTGGTTTAAATGTTGGAGAATATGTGGTTTAGAGGAGGAGAGATGCATTATGTGTGTTTGCTAACCTTGTTAGAATCCTTGACAAATCCTCCTAGTTGGGATGTCACAACAAGGAAATCTGTCATTCTCAAAAAATTGAAATAAAACATTTAATAAAATGTCCTGGTCATATTAAACCCTAAATAAAAATACGAAATAATATTTTGCATTTAGAAAATTAAGCCTACTATTCAGATTTTTTACGTTGTTATTTATTATTTCAAGGACAGTCATTTACTCACCCATATGCCATCCCAGATGTGTGTGTGACTTTCTTTTTTCAGTAGAAATATTTCTCAGCTGTTTTGGTCCTCACAGTGCAAGTGAATGGGTGCCGAAATTTTGAAGCTCCAAAAGTCATGCAAGTCAGCATTAAAGTTATCCATATGACTCCAGTGGTAAAATCAATGTCTCCAGAAACGATTTAATGGGTGTGGGTGAGAAACAAATCAATATTTAAGTCAACGTTTACTATAAATTCCCCTTCCTGCTTAGTAAAGCTACCCTTTAAAGGGTAACTAAACCCTAAACCAACTTTTTTTAGTTAATGATCTGTAAGCATGGGGCTTTATTAGTACTGGTCATTGATTCAAGTAATTTTTTTGACATTTGTGTATAAAGTGTTTTAATTCTACAATATATGGTGTAAAAACGTCTGAGTGCTGCCCTCTTCAGGTTGAACGGTGGCTACTGCAGTTGAATTTTCCTACTGGCTGTTGCGGTACTTCGTGACGTAAGCGGTGACAGCTGACGTAAGCAGGTTCCAGCTCACCACGCCAGATTCATGTACATGTTGTCTTGCGACCGTGTGAGGAATAATAATAACATAGAGTCTGACAGCAGCTGTCAATTAATCCGTCACTACGAGTCTCAGGTAACCCCCCCACCCCCGCTCAGCCACGCACTTGGTTCGTTCCCTCTATCCCCGCCGGGGTCTGCCCACTTTTCCAGCATTTTCAAATATTTCTAGTGGGTGGAGTCAGACTCTGAGCAGGTGTTTAGTTACCCTTTAAAGTTTTGGGTGAAATATTCCTTTAAGCAAATTTTACACCCCAGTTTTCATTACGTACCACGTCTGACAGTTTTACATTTACTGTTCCCATTGTTTTCAATGATGATACTTATTACCATAAAACAAGTCATTTTTTACAGTATTACAGTAAAAATATGCTGTTGTACAATGATTTTTAAATAACACATTCAAGGCATGTTTAAATACTTCACAATTAAAAAAGTTTCCCAAATTACAGTAATGAGAATGTGATGAAGACCATCTTTTTCCGGATTGCGATAATAATAATTTGGGGGGGGGAAATGTGCGGAACTGTCATGGAAATATGTCACAATGTAAAAAATCTTAATGGCTCTAAAACTAGACTTCATTTTCTATTTACAAAATATAATTTCTTGCTTGTTTATTTTGATTTGGAGTAAAAAAAAAAAAAAAAAAGGATAAGGACATTGTCTTAACAGGTCTTAAAAGTGTTTCATAAATAGGCCAAACAGTGTAGAAATTAAAATGTAAAAATGCCACAAGCTGCATGTATCTAAGCGGTAGTGTTGAATGCAAATGGGATGTTATCAATAGGTTTTAGTGGTGTTATGTTTTTAACAACTAAAAACCAACTGTACTGTACTGCAATGTTAAAGCAAAACAATACAGAGCCATTTCAGTCATGTGAATAAATGACACCCATATGCTGCCCATTGTGCCTGACCCAGGTGGTCTGTACTGGTCAATGCTTAGAGTTCTGCAGCTACAGACTGACCTCTGCAGAACCAACCACAACTGGTCCATTCTGATTACAGAACGTGTGTGTTTTACAATGTCTCCATAGTTGTTAGAATGTGCTGATGTGTTCTTTCTTCAGTAGTTGGAGGACAGATATGTGTGTTTGTGTAGTTGCCATGTCTGCTGCCACACTGACTGGTAGCTTTGTTTTTTGCCGATCATGCAGTATTTGAGCTCACTGCTTATCTATGTACTAAAGAGATACAGAGACAGGGAGCGATGAGGCACAGACAGAGAAGAGGAAGATGACAGAGTCATCTGGATGCCTCAGTTCTTGATGTTGATTTGTGAAAATTCAAACTAAGAATGCTTAGTGTCTTGTGTAATGTGACGTGTGTAATATCTCTGCCACTAGCATCACCAAATGGAATTACTAAAACAATTACCATGAATACTCCCCTCATATTCAATTGGTTGAACAAACTGATGGTTTGAGCCAATATTGTGAGGTTGAACAAACTGATTGTTTGAGCCAATATTGTGAGGCAGAGCTGATTGGGATTCTCAAATAAACAAAGCAAGGGTTTTTCTTTGCACCACAAATTCACAGTGCTTACACACACTTTTCTATGAAATCAACCAACGAATAGATTACTAAAAGTTGTGTCTGCAAATTATGCTGGCATAAATTTGATTACTTAAACATTAAAAAAACACACACACTTTGATGTTAAATGCTCTCTCTCTCGCTCTCTCGCTCTCTCTCTCTCTCTCACTCTCTCTCTACCTCTCTCTCTCTCTCTCTCTAATGAGATATGGCTGCAATGGGCATTAACATTTTGTTCTTAAAGGTAGTAACAGATTTGTCATCCTCATAAAAGCCTGACACATAATTATTATTAGCTGTATGAGTATTGAATTGAATTGAATCTTTATTTTCCACTCACATGGAAATTTGTCTTTGGCTCCCCCGAGGCGGGATAGCATTCAAGACAGTACACAAAAGAAACTATGCAAACATATATTACAAACATTCACACACTCAATGCTCTGCCTTGTGCTACAACAGTAACAATAAAAGGAATATGATTCAATACATTTAAATCAATCAATTGCACTAAAATATATAACAATATATAACAAATACATAGCATGTAAACAAAATACAAATACAAAAGAACCCCAATAAGGTCACCAATCGCCAAATTAATTATTTAATATAACTATAGATGGAATAAAAGACCTCTTAATATATTCTTAGTGACTGTGCACTCTATAGTGCCCAAATACACTTGAACTTCTTTTCTCATGTCTTTCTCTCAGTCCAGTATCTGTCAATTTTTAATAACCGCTGTCTCCCAGAGAACTCACTCTGTCTTATGTAACTCTGTTGGTGTGCATTTGTGTATCTGTAACTCTGTGTGTGTGTGTGTGTGTGTGTGTGTGTGTGTGTGTGTGTGAGTAGTAGCTGTCTTCTCTTGTCTAAAATCCTTTCAGATTCCCATGCATGAGATGAAGTACAGTATTTTATTAAGTATGAATTATTGAGTATTTAAAGGTGAAACATATTTTTTTATATTAAAATATTTTCTTTATACCAGGTCAATGTGTACAGACAAAATATACATCAGTGAGGCATTCCAGGTTAATTTCATGAGAAGGCAACTGCCTGGTCTCAAGATGTGAACATGACAACATTTTTGCAATTCTAAATTGCCATGCTGTATAACACAATTGGCTGCAGTTTTCCAGAGAAATGTACATTTCTCTGGTATTGTTTGTATTGTTGTTGACTGGAAGCTCCTGTCACCTAGACAAATTCCTTGTATGTGTAAGCATACTTGGCAATAAAGCTGATTCTGATTCTGATTCTGATTTGGGGGCATAAAAAGCAAGTAAAATGGTGTTTTGAATTATAAATGAGACGTTTAAAAATACATCCTTACCAAATCAATGCCTAAATCTAACCATAGTTTTTTTTTAAATGCAGTAGCAAAATGAAAAAGCACATATTCTGAAACAACCACCTCATTTTGCGCCACAGCTGACTGTATCGTGTCACGTATCCGCTTGAATTCATGGCTGTACTTGAACCACGGCCCTCCGACACCCTATTAGGTGAGCTACTGCGCATGCTATTATTGTTGGAATAAGTGTATGTAGGTAAAATCTGTAATTCAAGCATTGAAATGTATTGTTTTTTAAAAGATGTGTTTGAGTGTGAGAGTGAGAGTAATAGAGAGAAAAATAAAGTCATTATCTGCCATTTAAATCATGGTTTGAGTGAAAGTGAATAAAGCACACAGTTGTTGTAGCTCCTTTAGTGTTCATTTCACCCAGAAACTGCAGAGAATTGTACCTGGAGACAAATAACAAGTTTAGCAAAAATGTATATATAGTAACATTTTCACTATGAGACCAGGTTGGACGGTAAACATTATTGCTGTATGGCTTTCTCAGCATGGCTTGTTTGGGTGGGCCGTTATAATGACTCATGAGTTTTGGGGGGACTATCTGTTTGTGTGATCAATGGAAGATAGATGGGGTGTTTGGAAAACCTGTTTAAAAACAGATCCAAACACATTTTGCAATTCCATTTGTTGTTGCCAGTGGCAATGAAATGACACACATCACCTTGAAAGACTACATGTAGGTCTGTTTTAAAATGTTTCTAGCACTTCAAAACAAATGTTAAGTATTTACTCCACTGTGTATGACTAAAATAAGTGGCAATTCCCCTGCTTTTATGCATTCTAATAAAAACTCTTAAAAAAAACATAATAATTAATTCAAGTCTGTGTGATTTCTGCAGCACTACTCAACATTTTAAAGGATTATATCACTTTAACCAAAACTTTAAAATGTTAAAATGAATAAAAACTCTGTAATCATTAATCATTTATTAAGTATTTAATTTTAGATTTGTTTTAGTGACTGTTTGCGACCCTATGCACAGCACCCTATGGAGTGCATCAGGAGAAGACTTACAGCGAGTAATAATTTATATTCTACTCTCCACCTCACACAATGCTATTGAATGCCGTCAGGGAGCATTGCCGTTTGGACTACTTTTGTACTGAATTGTGCTATTTTTCTGAATACATTTTTGAGATAAAATGTGCCTGTTAAATGTTTTATATATTTAATAAATGGTTATGGTTATGGTTTAGGAGTAGGTGTGGGATTAGTGGCTGTAAATATATATATAGGAATAACTTATATATATATATATATATATATATATATATATATATATATATATATATATATATATATATATAAATGAATATAAAGCATAAAAAATTATAGCTACTGTACATTAATCTACTTGTTTTTATATTGTTGAAATGTGGTGTGTTTAGAGGATGTGGTAGGGTTAAGGGATATAAAATATCAATTCAAAGGTATACAAATATATTTATAATCGATACATTTAGTCATCTATATTTGTAATGGATTCATCAATATTTTACATTTCTAAAGCTGTAAATACTTTAAAAAATGACATTTTATATGCTTTCAAAAGTCCACATTGTACATTTCAGTGTCTATCCAAATGTTTAAATGTTACAAATATTAATGTACAAATAGCTTCTTATATTAATGAGATCAGGCTGGATTCACCTCAGAGCTGGCTGGTTTGGATCATGGCTTAGAACTATTTTATGAAGTACTTAGAAATGAGATATTTGTGAAGGTTGCATTCCACTGTATGCATGATGTTGCTTAGGAATATTTATTGCAGAACTTTGTGTGTGCACTGTGTGAATGCTTTGATAAAATAGTGTGTCAGGTTGTTTTTTTTGTATTATAATGTAGCAAACTGAATCACTAGTTAGTGGGTTCAGCATTGGTTTAGTTAGTTACTAGCTTGAGCAGACACTTCTTGTCCAAAGCTTTCATCATAGGTCCTACTTATAGCATAGACAATCCCCTTTGAGTAATCAGGGGTTAAAAGTCTTGTTCAAGGGCACTGTTACAACATGACAGGTACGAGAGGTCATTCCAATTCAAAGTCCATCCTTGCCTTACATTGAACTTGGAACTTTTGTGTTAGAAATTGAGATCTTATCCATTATTGGAAACCAGCAGCCATATTACTGAATGCACCAATTAATTCAGAGAAAAAAAATATCATAATACATATTAAAGTGATTAGACTGTTTGGACAAAACTATGATTGGGTGTTAACGTGTCTTATTTTTCCATTCAGATTCCTCTAGGGAAGGAGTTATGGTTGACAACTGGAAAAACTCATTAACTCAGAGATAACAGAGAAAAAGTGAAAAAGAGTGCCACACACATGCACATAGTTTCACAATGATCTCTCTCTGTTGTTTTATTTTATGTGTGAAATAATTTACTGTAAGCATTACCTCTTGAGCAAAAATATATTTTGCGAGTGCTTTTAATCCATCATTTTATACAGCACAGACTGTACAGCACATGCCCAATGATACAAGCACACACACACACACACACTCACACACAGGACATATGTATATATGTAAATATGTTGTTTCCAGGTGAAAATTAGGTTTTCCCTTCAGAATATCTGGGGTAAATTACTTAACATAATGGGCTTACAGTTCATTATGAACAGAGAATATTGGAAGAACCTACAGTAGAAGTGTACACACACAAACACATTATTCACTATGGCGCCATCTTTTATTTTTTGATGGGAATGACAACGAGGCTGTGGGTTGTACTGTTGATACTTTTAAAGTGTTTTGGATCATTTTGCAGATTGAAAAAAATAATAATAATCTGTTCAAGAATTAGTAGACAAAAACTCTAGAAAAAAAGTTATGGAAAATTAGATGTGATCTATGAGATTTATACATCTTTATGCAGTGCATGCCATTGAAGAAACTGTAAGTTCGTCCCGCACAGCTTTTTTCTCAGTACCTCAAATCAAATATGGTGCTACTGTGAAAAAGGTCTATACAAAACCTGATAAAACATGTCTCTTGTGTGTGCTGTTCTTGAGTGTATCTGTCACAAGAGGAACACAAGCACAATTTATCTTCATAATGTATCGCCGTACCCACTGCTTATCAAACTCAGATGAGTTACTTTTGGAAAGTGAGTCCCATTTCTTTCCAGATCTTCTTGCCAGCACAGACACACACACATATTGAGGGTAGATATAGGGAGGGGGTTGTAATAGGGTTAGTGGAATCTAAATATAGCCTCTCTCATTTAAAGGAATTCCTTGTGTAAGTGTGTCTCAGTGATAACCCCTTTCTTTTATTCTTATAAAGTTTGTGTGTGTGTGTGTGTGTGTGTGTGTGTGTGTGCCACTATTGTGTAACTAAATGCAATTGCAAAAATAATAATGATTAAGTAAATTTCCTGAACACTTCCCTACCTTTCATTAGCTGGACAAACCTATATTCCTGCCGCAAACTGTGAGGTTTCTATGAGGGTTAAGTTAAGGGGTATGATAGGGTTAGGGAATAGAAAATATAATTAGCTCAATATATAAACAATAGTTGTGTCGTGACGTCTACTTATTCTGTCCTTCTGGTTTTTTGTTATATTTTTAAAATGTAAATTTTTTTTAAAAGCAGCAAGTATATGCTGTACCTCTAAAATATATGAAACCTCTTTTATCTTTCCAATGTTTTTAAGGTATAAGTAATTTTTTCACATTTAAATAGCTAAATATTCATGTGGTGCGACTGTCCACCCATAACTTCTCTTTTGAAAATCTAATTAAATATTTAATTTCTGTGTCTGAAATATAAATCACAGATAAAAAAAATGCTAATATGGATCGTTTTGTTATACTTCTAAACATTTTATGGGTTTTAAATAAAACAAATTTAAAGAAAATGTTACCTACAGATTAAAAATCAAAACACTAAAGCACGTATTCTATCAGCCTCTCCTCCCTGTCAATTTTAACTTTCTGTTCTAATGATAAAAGACAAATATCAATATTTAAATATCATCTAATATCTTCCTCTGAAGTGTGTATTCCATCAGCCAGAATCAAAAACTTCAGGATCAGGATCAAAAGTTGATCTGATTCACAAATCCAGGCTGTTTAAACTGTCAGGAGATTGCTGCTCGCTCTGGACCCGCACGAGCGTGTGAGTGCAACTTCACGACTGCGTCCAAAACCAGGAAAACTGCCTGGAGGCTAGGCGTAGGTTGGATGAAAATAGGGTGCTTTTCAAACTGTTCAGAGACCAGTTTCCTTAATAGTTCCATTTATTCAAAACAGTTAAGCCATTAACTGATTAGGCAGTAAGGTAGCAAGTCAGCTGGCTACATTTTCGGATGCAGCCCAAGGTAAAAGCGCATCACGTGCGCGATAAGTAAATGTCTTATTCACTATGCACTGTATGTACAATTGGTTTGATTAGGTATTTCTTGAGGAAATGTGATTGTAATGCGCACATTCCACCCATGGTTGCTGGACTACTGTGTGTAATGTTATTTCCTTCTTCCTAATATATTAACAGTTTATTAATGTGCAAATAAATCACTAAAATTTGAAGACTAAAGAGACCGTTAAAAATACCATATAATTTTTTAGTTTTGTGTGAAATTTTGTAAATTTAGTGCTAAATAAGTATTTTGTTATATATATATTATATATAGCTATTGGGTTGCACGGTGACTCAGTGGTTAGCACTCTTGCCTCACAGCAAGAAGGTCCTGGGTTCGAGTCCTAGCTCAACTAGGGCCTTTCTGTGTGGAGTTTGCATGTTCTCCCCATGTTTGAGTGGGTTTCCTCTGGGTGCTCTGGTTTCCCCCACAAGTGCAAAAGCATGCAGGTTAAGTGAATTGGAGACTCTAAATTGCCCTGTATGTGTGTGAGTGAGAGTGCCCCAGCCACTGTATAAAGATGATTAAATGTGTAAGTAAAACTACATTTTCCATTTTTAGGTGAATGTCTTTAACTGGTGGCTCATTTTTTGAGCACAGACCTGACAAGGACATACTCAAAATAAAGTATATTTTAAAAGAAGACAATCTCATATGACATTGACGATTGGTGTTAGACAACTGAGCGCATTAAAAATGGCACTTTTTTTTAAACCATAAGTTATTCCTGCAACAACCTACTGACAGCGGCGCATAATGGACTGCAGCAGAACAGCAACAAGGATATAAATGATTCGGGGGGACAATCTGGCCATATCTGATTATTGGGGGAGCTTGTCCCCCTCAAATTGTATTGTGGTTACGGCCCTGTGTGAGATTGGAGATTCAATGTACGATGCTGACTGCTAAAAACTAAAGCTTACATTTCTCTAAATGTGTGTCTATATAGATTAATGGCACTGAGCAAAGATGGAGTTGGTATGAATCCTTAAGTTTAATTGATTTAATGAGCTCTGTCTATGTCTGTCTAAAGCTGTAAATGCGTTGGGTTTGTTGCTGATCATTTATGACCTCCCAGTTGGCCTGGATTTGACCTATGACCTCATTGATTAAAGAAGTAATCAACTGCTTCTTTTTTTCTCTTTCTTGTTATCTGCAGTCGGACAGCAATGCTAGTTACCTGCGTGCAGCGAGGGCAGGGAACCTTGAGAAGGTACTCGACTACCTGAAGACTGGTGTCGACATAAACATCTGTAATCAGGTATGAATAATTTCTGTTACCATAAGACGAAATGTCATCACCCTTAAGACTTGAGCTTGATACATTCACAAAGGCATTTACTTCATGTTTCCAACTATTCTCTGAAATGACAAGAAGCATTGTGGGGAAAATACCATTTGAAACAGCAGTTTGCCAAACAGATTTGAAGCAATGCTGACTGCCTCTTGAAGCATAAACCTTTGTGCCTGTGCAGATACATCAAGCATAAACCAGGTTTTATTGTGCAAGACAATATCAATATCATTAGACCTACTCTGTGATAGACAGTAAAAGTTCAACAGTATAGTGTTATTATTGGTACATTATGGTATAATGTAATAAACTCTCATAATAGTCACTTTTTCCAGTGTCATAAAATATCATTACTAAATATGCACAACCCTGTTATTACTTTAAATTTAACATAAAGCATTTTTGTCAACTGTTATGCTGTTGCAACATTGATCATTATTACTATTAGGCTTCTCTCATGGATTTCTAAAATGATGTGATGATGATGATTATGCAGCCATTGTTGGGATGTTTTGCTCATATGAGGAATTTGCAGCTGAAATGTTATGGATAATCAGGAATAACACCGGGTTTGTCTGGGCAGCCGTTTTAATAGAGGGATCAACCTTTCTGAAACCATCACAATATTTCACCGTCTTATTTAAATCAGGATCACCAAATAAAAATGTCACAGTAGTGAGATGTCAGCCATATCTCTGATACATTGTTCTGAATAGTGTCTCTGAGATGTCATTTGATCAAATACTGTTCTGCAGGGATTTACAGTGGGGGGAGTGCACATATATTTATATTTATCTTGTTTTGTATTCCTGTTGATAAGAAAAATTTAAACCAACATCAATTTCCATTTTGAGCCAGGCTGTTTTATGCTAGTTAATGTTGGACCAGCATTGCCATCCTGTTCATTAGCAAAACTTAGTTGGTTTTAATATGTGTGTTTCAGAATGGGTTGAATGCATTGCACTTGGCATCAAAAGAGGGGCATGTGGAGGTGGTGGTTGAGCTACTCAAACTGGATGCCAACGTAGATGCACCAACCAAGGTCAGTGTCACTCTCTCTCTCTCTCATCACACACACACACACACACACACACACACACACACACACACACACACACACACACACACACACACACACACACACACACACACACACACACACACACTATGGTTGAGACTTTCTATACACTTTTGTTGTTTTAATACTTAACTTATGGTATTTTCTATTCCCTAACCCTACCCTTAAACCTAACCCTCACAATATTTTTTTTTATTTGAAAGAAGGCATTGTTTATTTTTACTGTGGGGACCAAATTTGGTCCCATTTTTTAAATTAAAAAAATTTCTGACAGTTTTGTCCCCAAACTATAGTATGAACACACTCTCACGTACACACAATCTAAGATTCCTCTGCTTGTAGACGTTTGTTTCCGTCTCTGATATCACATGATGTTCTCTGCTCCTGTGAGCATGTTCACACTGGGTATAAAGTATCAAGCGCTGTTTTCACTCTTCAGTAATGTGTGTGTATGGAGGGAAATTAAAGGCCAGGACAAACAACACCTCTCTGGCAGTGGGGACGGAATGCCCAGTGATGGATGGGGGGTTAGTGGATGCAAGTGGAACAAAAGTGCCCATTGGATGGGGTGACACAAACAGGTGGTAGAGAGATTAGTAGAGAGATGCCATTCATTCTCTCTCTGTCATTTCTCTATCCACTCTAATCTAGAAAGGAAACACAGCGCTGCACATCGCCTCACTGGCTGGACAGGTGGATGTGGTGAGAGAACTAGTGACAAATGGAGCCACCGTCAATGCACAGAGCCAGGTACACACTCCATAATCCCCCAAAATACCTTTAATACACACACACTCACTAAGTTGGATCATCCAGAAGGAAGAATGCAGGCCAGATCACGTACACACTCTCTATCTGTCATAGTGCTATTTTAGTGGTCCAACAAAGTCATTAAACACATAAACACACACTGCTTTAAACATGAGCTCAATAAGCTATGAAGGCCAACTACATTACTGAGGTGCCTGTAATAACAGTATTTCCTGCACTGAGCTGAGGGGATGCAAATGTAAACACAGGGCTGGTTAAAGGAGCCATAGCAGTTTGTAGCATTCTATTTTTTCCACTCAAGTCTTATAGTGTTAGTTAAGGATTTTTAGACTAAAAACAGTGTAATTTATTTTTATATGAGCTGGGAAATCCCCATTTTCCATGGTACAGTATGTCACATTTAAGTTTAAAAAGCATTCAAATTAGAAATGTACACTAAATTATAAGAAATAGATACCGAACTAAAAGCAAAGGAATTGAAAGGCTATATAATATATAAAGATATTGTCTCGGAATGAGTCAGGAATGAGGACTCAATTGCAGGAATGAGGAACAAAAATAATTATTTTATTACAGTATACAAACAGGTGAATACAAACTTTCACAGGGGAGTAAAAACTAATAAAACTGAAAAGCAAATAACAATAAACTCTTGAAGAACAACAAACTGAAAGACAAGATTACAAACCAGACTGGGAGACAGAGCAAACGAACATTAACTGAACAGGATCAGGTAAACACAGGAAGAAAAGGAGCACAATATATATACAAGTAGGGCACATGAGGAACAGGTAAAGTCAATTAACATAACAAGGATTAAACCGGGTGAAAGATGAGGGCAATGAGGAGGCGGGGTCAGGGAAGCACATGGCAGACAAACACAAAGCCATGTGCTAACACACAAGATTAAAACAGACATGAGTGCACATGGTGATGAAGAACCAAACACAGCCATGTGCACTCACACAACACACAAAACTGACAGAAGAACACATGGCAAGGGGACCAAACCCAAACCCATGCACTCACAGAAGACGGGACATGTAGCATGTGTGTCTGAATCCCGACCCAGAACAGAAACCGTCGTCAGGACCCAGACACCATGCTCCGTACATGAAAATACAAACACAGAACATGAGTGTCAGAATCCTTTCACCACTAGAAACATGACTGAAAAAGTGACAGGATCCTGACCAATATAGAATAAAACAAATAGTGATGATAAATGGAGGCTGTGTTTGTGGCTGTGTATTATGCGACATCATCACAAAAGCATTGCTGTCAATTTACCTGCTTTGTCAGCATTCCTGCGTTTCTATGGGAACAGGGTCAATGGGGTTACAGTAGGGTGGGTGTTATGGGGGACTGTCCCCTCCAGGGAAATCCCTGCTGATTTCTAAAATATTAAGAATGACAGGGTTGCCTTGGCAACGTGGGTGTTCAGATACCACAGCAAGTTACTGCTTATGAAGAAAATCAAATACTGTAAAGCAAAAAATTTAAAAATTTCATATTCCACAAATAATAGCATATCTCATTCTCTCTAATTGATTTTTTTTGCTTTGTTTTTGTTTTTTTGCTAAAAGGAGGGGGTAGCTTGGATGAGTTTTGTGGGTGTGTCAGAGTTTCTGTTAGCCAGTAAATATAGTTTTTACCTGTTAAAATGTCTCAAAGCCATCAGGGGGCCCAGCAAAGCAAGGTGCATAATTCTCATCTCGCATGCCTGCAAAGAAAAGCTTCTCACTTCAGAATTGCATTAAAACAACCTTTCATTGCCGTCTTCTGGAGAAGGACACCAGGCTTTTGTGCAGCTCAAGCTGTAGAAAAACGCTGCACATTTCACTTCACGTCGGTCGCTAAATGTTTCTGTGCTATGTAAAATTGGAGGAATATATTCACAAAAATAAAGACAAAGAAATTAGATAAGGTGAGAAATTATATTAACATAACTTAAATATTTTTGTAATTTTTTATTTCTATTTGAACAAAAATATACAGTATGTGGCAAATTGCAGTTTAGCTTTTTGTTTTGCCCTCTGTTATTGTTTTGAAGGGTTTTAAATTACACATTAATTCCATGACAGACTTTTTTTTAATGGAAAAACATCTATAATGTACGTTTATTGTTAATTTGACTTGATTGTATCATTATTATATTGCATACTACACTATGCATATTACATCACAACAAAATAAACACAGTTAGCCAGCAGTAAAAGTTCTTAGCGGAAACTAAGAAAAGTGTGTGTGTGTGTGTGTGTGTTTAGCTTTACAGTTTAATATCTGGTGAAAATATGAAGGAATTACATTTGACATCTTAATGCAGTCCATGGACTCAGTTGAACGGCTTTATAAATGCTTGTTATGCTACATTCCATATTTAATAGATCTTCTTTTGGACTGAAAATTATGTAGGACTATGTGACATTGTGCTGTTGGAATTTGTCGTTTTAAGGAACATTAATGACTAAATTTGAATGTGAATGCTTTGTCCAGATCTTGCCGTATACCTATAATTCTTTATTCATGTTATTGCACATGAAGCTTACTGATAAGAATGAAAGGTTTATATAAGGTTAATGCAATGTTTGTTGCAGAATGGCTTTACCCCACTGTACATGGCAGCTCAGGAGAACCATCTGGATGTGGTGCGCTTCCTCTTGGAGAACAACTCTAGCCAGAGCATCGCCACTGAGGTGTGTGTTTATGTTTGCGTGTCTTTTATTGATTACTGTGGTGAGACTGAATGACCTTGAGCAGTTTACAGATAAGTGCTTCCTACCTCCCGCAACTCTCTCTTTCTCTGATCACAATTGCAACAGAAAGATTTTATTATAAAACTAAAGAATATAAATTATAATTTTATGAGGAATATGAATCGATACTCAGGTCTCATTTGGATAAGAAGAGTTAACTGGAATTAAACCCTCTCTTATTTCTCTCTCTCATTTTCTCCATGTCCTCTTTGGATCCCATTAGGATGGTTTTACACCGCTAGCTGTAGCCCTGCAGCAGGGTCATGACCAGGTGGTTTCTCTGTTGTTAGAGAATGATACAAAAGGTAAAGTCCGTCTGCCTGCGCTCCACATTGCCGCCCGCAAGGACGACACCAAATCTGCTGCTCTGCTCCTTCAGAATGACCACAATGCAGATGTAGAGTCCAAGGTCTGTCTGAAAGATGCTTGCAAACATGTTCAGCCATTGATCAATATTTGTATTCATCCTGCCTATCCCTTGTTTTTATTAAAATCACGAAGGTCTTCACCAAACAGAGCAAAATCGAATGTCAAATGTACTCACACTTGGAAACTTTCATACACTTTTATGCCTTTTAACACAGTGGTTATCAACTGGTTTTGCTTCAGGACCCAGATTTTGCATTGGGCAAGTGGCAACTCAACACAGTACAAAAATTGTTTGCCATGCCAAAATAATTACAATGAAATGTCAAAAATACTAGCATGATTTGCAGAGGCCTAACATTTTTGTAGTTTGTGTATTTTCTTTTACTCTGCATAGCTTTGTTAATGGTTTTCGAGGATGAGGGGATGTCACACAACCTGTCCTTGTTGGCATCTGCCTAATTAGGCTAGCTTCAACCAGGCAAATCCATTTATTTTGGCATCCTCACAATGCATGATTATATTAATTAGTTGCAGTTTAAAATTTTTCCCTGATGTCCACGACCCTATTAAAAAAGACCTAGAACAGGCCTACAACCCATTTTTGGGTCACGACCCACCATTTGAGAACTGCTAGTCTAACAGACATCCCCCTCACGCTCTGAAAATAGTCTGATTAAGGATTTATTTTTTTTATTTTTTATTAAAACAACAATTAGCATGACATAATAAAGAGCAACTTAATGTAGACTCTATTTGCTTTTAAAATTATTTTATGTGTTCATTTGAGTTCTAACACACTTACTTTCCCATACTTAGGCTTTAGTTCTTTTCATTAACCTATCAGTGTTCACTAACTGCCCATTCTCTCCTTTCCTCACGTCTCATCATAGATGATGGTGAATAGAACGACAGAGGTACACCCACGATTAACTTTAAGCTGTTGACCCCCCACCTCACCCCCTGCTTTGCCTAGAACACCCCCTGTTGTTGCTCCCACCCATGTTATACCATCTCTATTTATGTCTCATTTCTTGTTTTCTCTTCTCGTTCACTATGTGTCCACCCTCTTTGGGGATGGAGGAATGAGGCCATACTTTGGGTAAAGGTCTGAAGCATGCTTTGATTTCTGCAGCTACAGGCCGGGGTTCCACATCTAAACATGTAGCTTTCTGATTGATGGAAGGAGTTTTGGATCAGTAATTTTGTTTTGTTTCTGTTAATAATGTTTGGTGAATATAAACTTTTACCAGATTGGCAGCTAAGGACATAAGTGAGAGAACTTACAGTATATAAGTTTGCAAAGTCCCTTGATTTTAGGTATTGCTGTTTGTTTGGCTTACTTATAGTTGTATCTGCACATTAAGCTGAGATAGAAGGTATTTAAACATTGAAGAAATGGCATACTTCACTT
This sequence comes from Xyrauchen texanus, assembly GCF_025860055.1. Lineage (NCBI taxonomy): Eukaryota > Metazoa > Chordata > Actinopteri > Cypriniformes > Catostomidae > Xyrauchen > Xyrauchen texanus. The sequence goes on along the minus strand of NC_068297.1, from coordinate 12,527,925 downwards.
TCAAATAATCCTCAACATTTGGATTTACAAATGCACGATTTAGCAAGATTTAAATCACTTTTGCTGGACATTATCCTGATGAAACATGAAACATGACCGTTGCTATTGCTCACATTTAAAGAGCCCATTAAATGGTTTGATTAATGCAGTTATCTTCCCGATGTTGAAACAGGAAGTTGGGCCAGGACATATTAGAGTACATATATTAGAGAATTGTTTATGCTAATTGGCCATGTAGCCTTTAGTTTACGTCAGCCTGTTAAAACCACAATTTGCTAGTTGTTATTGCTAGTGGATGGCAGGTGGTATAAGGTGACTCTCTCATTTTAAAAAAAGCTTTTTATTGGACAAAAGTTGATATACACCACTGCATACAGGATGAGTCATCAGTATTTTGCATACTGTTTTTTTACCAATTTAGAAAGACAATAAATTGTAAATGTTTATTTGCTAAATGTCTATTTGGTCAGCTTTTAGTCTAAAATATAGATATGTATAGACTAAAGGCCACCAAATTTCAATTTGGATTTGTAAGTATTAAAATAGTACAGAATATTCACAAATGACTATTTTGCACAAATGTATTCACACAGATTTAGTCAGATACTAAATGTTGATTTCGGCAAAAGTTTGAATACCTTTATAAATTGTTATACATTTCCAGAATTGTTCTAAAAACAACATCGAATCTAAAAAAAAAGTCTTGTGATGTTTGTCATGCTGAGACTTTTTTTTTTTTTTTTTTAACTTCTATAGGATTGAAAGTTGATCTCAAAGGGGTCATGACATGAGGAATCAAACTTTCCTTGATCTTCTGATATATAAGCCATCATAGTACTTTAAAAACATACTGTACGTTTTAGAACTCAAAACTTCCTAATTACTGTAAAAAGAGCATTTGTTGAAACTAACCTGTCAAAACGACTCGTTCTTTACTTCCTCCACATTGTGATGTCACACTGTGGTAGATATTTGCATCTGACTGCCTCCACAACACATCAACACCTTATCACATCCGTAACCTGCCCAATAGCAGTGAAATGGCAAGAGGAGAGAGCTGGTCAGTCAAGAGCAGAGAGTCAATCATAACAGTGGACGTTTACTGTGGGCAGCACCAAAACAGAGCGTTTCTGACAGGGTCAGAATGAGGATGGAAAATGATCATGTTTTACAAATATACGATTATATATGATTGTGCAAAAAAACTTTATATATTTTATAAGTGAACCTCAAGGAACATATTAAAATAATACAAATAATAATGTTGCAGAATACAAAGGTTACATCACTGCCACATCCTGTGACTGAAGAACAGAGACAATGGTACATTTAAAGTCTGACCTTTTAAACTCTTTTATTACTCAATGAAAGTAGCATGCTTTTCCTTTGAGTATAAGAGATTGTGATACATTTGACTTGGCTGTGAAAAGGAACCCGGCTGGCCAGCTACAGAGATGAGATGGTCTGTTAGTTTTGTCCTCCTTCCCTGGGGCTTTTGCATGGGCCTTTAGACTAAATTGATCCCTTGGTACCAGTTAAACAGCTGGAAATATTGCAGTTTAAGGATCTTTGCAATATTGCTAAATTAATCTGCACATGTGCATGGTCAGATTTTCCCACACGGCAAGCAACAGCAGTTCTGCTGTGTAGATTTATAGTTCACATAGTTTTGCATGCTAGAAAACATTGCCAAATTGCACCTAACAACCACAATATAAAGAGCTTACTGCTGTCTCTACAGTCATATTCCTAATGAATATATTCCAGGATATCACTGTGTGATCAAACAATTATCTACACAATTATTTAAATGAGGAGTTTTCTGTGTGAAATGATACATGAGAGCACTGATTACTCAGGGTAATCCATGATGACTTTGTGATGGCCCTGGTAATCAGAAACAGTGTTCATACGTTGTTCCCCAATAGTGATAGTATGTTGTCTTTATTTAAGAGTTAGTTCTGTAAATCTCATGGTGTATTACTGTGTTTAGAAATGTTTAAAGCCTTACAGTTTATCCATTCACGCTTGTGGCTGATAATTGCAATAATTCCCTACAAAGTGGGTGGAGCCTTGTTCCATTGAAGATGAGAGAGCAAACAGAGGTGGGGAAGGGGCTGCACTGAGCACCACCTGCTTTGTGGTGAATTATTGTCTAATTGAGATGGAAATCTCCATGACTGGAAGGCCTTGACTGCAACACATTCTATAGGATGCCTCCATCTTGCTTCGACGGCTGTTTAAAAATGTTTTGATATTAAGAGCTGATATTCTGATAATGCACACAGATCCATTAGCCCTTGCTTACTTTCTAATAAAAGTACATTTACATTTATGCATTTGCCAGATGCTTTTATCCAAAGTGACTTAATTACAGGGACAATCCCCCCACAGCAACCTGGAGTTAAGTTCCTTTCTCAAGGACACAATGGTGGTGGCTTTGGGGATCGAACCAGCAACCTTCTGATTCCCTGTCAAAAGGCTACACTTTGATGCTGCGCTGATTTAGCGCTTTGGGAACAACTTTAGGTGTGACCAGCTGTGAATATGTGTGCAACACGTCAATTAAATTTACTATATTATAGCCTCTGCTGATGACATCAGTGGATGTGCCTGTAGCAGGGCTATAAATAGATGCATCACAGGTGCATTGTCAGATCTTTTGCCTTCAGATCATTCTGTGTGTGTTGTGCTTCTTGACTGTTAGAACTTGCTACTTTCCTCTGTTAGGAGTTAGAATCGTTAGGCAGTGTGCAGAAACCTTTCTCTTTCTCTTTTCTTTAAAAAAAAAAGAAGAAAAGGAATGACTGATAAAAAAGTAATTATCATATCAGTCATATCAGTCCCTTCCTTTCTTTGATGACCTCCATGACAAGCTCTCTTGTTCATAGAGGAAACCTTATACTTCCCTCGACGTTGACATATTCGACTATCGTGGGTGCCGTGGCATGGGGGTATTCAGTGATGCCGCCGGTAGAAGAGACACTTGCAGGTTATCTCTCACCAGGCTCAGCATCTTCACTGAAGAGACCCACTCTCCCCACAAAGCCGTGCAGGACCACCTCCCTGCTTGTGGGGAAGGCTTATCAGGCCGCAGGTCAGGCTGGTGCTGCCCTGCACACTATGGCAGTGTTACAGGCATACCAGGCTGATCTGTTGAAGGACCTGAGTGCGGGCACCACGGTTGACTGAGCTTCAGTCGACCGTGAGCTTGGTCGAAATTATCAGAAATCAGCACACCATCTCGTTCCGCTTTTATCAGGGAACAGGGGTTACAGTTAAGTAACCTGAGGCATTATGTGCTTTAGCCCAGAACACCACCACCACTCCATAAACAGTATAAAAGTACTGTATTTGTGTCCAAATCAAGCTAAAACTAAGCTCTTACACCAAAAGCTCTAATACTAATGAATTCTCACCGTTAGTAATTTGTAATTGGTATCATACAATTTCATGTCAATTTTAAAGTGAGGATGGTATTTAGTTGTACATTAACAGGATTTGCCATTTATTTTTTCTGTAATAGTTTTGGCAGGTTGTAGCAGCCAATAATGTAATAACTTCTATTAATGTAATAACTGCCAATAATGTAATACATTTTTTATTATTTTATTTTTTTATTAACCCAGCCAAAAATGTAATAGCCAGCCAATAATGTAAGAACTTTTGATATTATGGGCAAAAATGTATTACGTTATTGGTTCAGAAATTGTATTACATTATTGGTAAGTTATTACATTATTAACTTTTATTACAATAAGAATGGAAAATGTATTACGTTATTTGAAGTTATTACATTAACAGTAGTTATTACATTATTGGCTGCTACACAGGTCAACCAAATTCAGACCAAAATCAAATGTTCCTCCTGTGCTTAAATACAACTCCTTAAAATGACTCCAGTGCAAACAGATTTAAAAGGAATGTAATGACGAGTTTTTAAACAATTTTGTTTTCTGTCTGTCTCTTTATAGAGTGGTTTCACTCCTCTCCACATTGCTGCCCACTATGGAAACATCAATGTCGCCACACTGCTATTAAACAGAGGAGCAGCAGTTGACTTCATGGCAAGGGTAAGATTACAGCTCCATCTGCTGTTCAGGAGGATGTGATCAGAAAGCAAATAAAACCCTTTATCTGTTTAAATCTTCTCTATGACCCTGTCCCAAATGCCTTGTGGAGTCCACACATTGGTGACGTAATGCTACCTAGATTGTTAGGCAGCAGTCTGCCATCAATTCTTCGAAAGTGATGATTACACAAAATTGCACATCAAAGGCACATCACAGAAACAAAAGGGATTACTCTTGAGGATTCTTCATATAGAGACATTATAATTCTGATTTTCTGGTTTAAAACTAACATTACAGCACATAATGTTACTTCTGTCTTGCTAAAAATAAAAGAGAAATCCCCCAAAATTTGTAGATTTCCAAGGTCTGTGGCCCTATCTTGATCCTTCACTCTACCCTGTGATTAAGATTACCATAATATACAGCATGCAGTTCTTCTCAGTATCAGAAGGGGGCAGTATTCCATTATTGTGTACAGTATACAGTATATTACCAGACTGAGGAATAATGCTCCACTATTGTGTTGATGAATGGGCTAAATGATCTGCCCTAGGCACTGTGTGCACACACATGCTCACATGTATGTTTGAGTGAATGTGTGTGCATCTGCCCCCCCAGCTAAAGCTGTTATAACCCTTTAAACTGTCAGATGTCGAACACAGCCCAAACAAACATATGCATGAACCTGCTTTAGCCTGAGGGTCATATTTGAATGCCCCCTCCCTTCCCATTCATTTACATTTATTCCATTTACAATCTGTTGTGCCAACTAGAATATTGAATATATAAGTTTTGTCTAGATTTCATGACTGTCTTTTTAATGACTGCTTCTCTTGCCCTGCTTTGTCTGTCTATTGGTGTGCGTGCGTGCGTGTGTGTGTGTGTGTGTTGCACAGAATGACATCACTCCGCTGCATGTGGCGGCTAAGAGAGGGAATGGAAACATGGTGAAATTGCTGCTGGACCGAGGATCAAAGATTGAGGCCAAGACCAAGGTAACATGTAAACAGCCACAAATCCATGCTGTACACACATTTACAATTTATAAATGCTAATATAGCAGTGAATTAGCACTAATATAAAATATATCATATAAAAGTCATGCTTAAAAACATTTAAGTGCAAAACCTGTGTTTTACCTGTGCACAGAAATGCATATCAGCGCGTTCTCAGAGACTAAAGGATTAGATTAGAAAAACATCAGTGGTATGTTCACCTCAAGGAAATGTCAAACAGCACCTTAGGACATTGCATACATTTAGTGAATTCCCTTGCTATACAATTTGGTGACTGGGAATCTAGCAAAATTTATCTCAGGAATTGAGTATTGTATAGGGAACTATCTGGCTACAGCCAGTGAATTATAAAAATGCAATACAGTATATTGTGTATAGAGATCCTACCCACTATGTGACTTTCAAAGATATCGGATTGTGGTACCGTTCATATTACACAACTGTCTGTCTTGTCATGGAAGTTGTAGCGTTTTCAAATTACACAATGAATCGGCGACAGGGGTGAACGCATTTCAAAATGTTTCACTATTAACAAATCCCTGACAACTCCAAATGTGCACGCGAGAAGTGATACGAGATATGAAAACAAATGCATGATCATATGTTATGCATTTCAGATTATGATGTGTATTTTTTAATAATATATTTTATTGGTTACAATATGAAAAAGAAAAATCTACCTATTTGCTTACCTGACTGTCCAAGAGAATTGGCAATTTCTCTCCAAATCTTCTCTTTCTCCACCCGGTTGTGGGACAGTTCAGTTCAAACATCAAATAGGCACTGGTGCTCCTGCCAATGTTCCACTAATTTTTCCTTCCTTTCTTCGGTCCAATGACACTTTCTTGATACCGCAGCCATGCTAGTTGTTGTTTTGTTGCAGGTACATCAGGACTCCTCCCATTGAAACTTCCTGAGTCCTATTACTTGCACTCTCATTGGCTGTAGGTCAACACTGCAGTTGTAGTCAGTGAAAACATATTTCACATCGATTTGGAATTGCAGACAGGTCCAGATATTTAACATTCTAGATATCTCACTGACACCGGCAACATGTCTGTGCTTTTCTCAAATCACGTCTTTGATAGTTCATACATTGCGATCGTCGCTCATGGGAGCGAGCTCCAAATTGCTTATGATTTCAGGCTTTTTTCGCCAATCTCCACAAAACTGTCGGCGAGTGATATCAGGCTTAAAATCATGTCGTTTAAACTCGGCATTACCCTTGTAAGAATAAGTGTCAGTTTAGCAGCTGGAGGTGCTGTTTTTTAATAAAATGCTTTAGGTTTGTCTATGATATCAGCTGTTTATTAAACAGTATGAGCTTAGAGGTTGCTTTTTAAATTTGACTTATATTTTGTGCCGCTTTGTGTGTGTAGGACGGTTTAACCCCTCTGCATTGTGGAGCACGCAGTGGACACGAGCAGGTTGTTGAGATGCTACTGGACAGGGGAGCCCCCATCCTATCCAAGACTAAAGTATGACTTCTGTCGCTCTCACCACCCTTATTATTTTGCCCCTTTGTGTATGTGTGTGGGTACGTGCATATGTGATAACCGAACTACCCATGATCTCCCCCATGTGGCTGTAACATCCAATAATAACAATACATAATATATAATCATTTATATAGTGCTTTTCTTGGCACTCAAAGTGCTTTATGTAGTATACTGGAATTTCCTCAACCACCACCGGCAACAAATACAAAATTTAGCCAAGCCTTTTCTTTCTTTGACTGCTATCAAATTTTCTCTTGACTCCCAGAATCATATATTTCACCATAGATTGAGGTTTTAGAGTGATTTCCTGTCGAACTTGAAAGCCCTTATAAATCATTTTAAATTTTTTAGGGATATCTAGAATGGTTCAGCCAGATATTAAAATTTTGTTTACTCACCCACATGTTGTTCCAAACCCATATGACTTTCTTTCTTCTATGGAACACAGAATTAGATGTGGCTGACAGCTTTAGCCACCATACACTTTCATTGTTTGGAAACATGATGCAATTGAAGTGAATGGTGACAGAAGTATCAACATGTCGTTTTGTGTTCAACAGAAGAAATTCATAGAGGTTTGTAGCAACATAAGAGGGGGAATGATGACAGAATTTTAACTTCTGGGTGAACTTTACTTTAAATTGACCAATTCCTTCAGAGTAAGTGATTTACAATGCTGAGAAATGTAAGAACTTATCTTTAATGAGATTATTTTTGACAGACTGGACATTTGTATATTGCACCTTGCATAGAACTCCAGGTCAATTTTACGTGGAAGGTTCTTAGAAAATTCTCCTCCTTGCATGTCCTGCAAATTTTATTCGGAATATACAGGTTTTCTTTTTCACATAACAGTTCTTTTAATGTTTTACCATTGTTTCTGTTAAATGTACTTTATTTAAATCGTATTATATGGGTTGTTGTAGAACGGTCTATCTCCACTGCACATGGCGACCCAAGGGGATCACCTGAACTGCGTCCAACTGCTTCTCCTGCACAATGCCCCTGTGGATGATGTCACCAATGATTATCTGACTGCGCTGCATGTGGCTGCTCACTGTGGACATTACAAAGTGGCCAAAGTCATTGTGGATAAGAAGGCCAACCCTAATGTCAAAGCCCTGGTGAGAAAAGAAAGAGAACTAGACCCATACTAATTTGATGCTGAATTTACTTTGGTCGTTTTCTTTTTATTTGTCTTAATCTGTCTGGCCTCTGTCTCTCTCTCTTTCACTCTTTGGGTTTCATTGTTGGGGGGTGGGATTGTACAACTGGGTTCTTTTTTCTTTGTTAACAGATGCAGCTGTATGAATGTTAATCTTTCCCTTTACAATGTGTGATACAAAAACACAGTGGTGGTAGGAAGATGACACATCGCTGTGCTTGTTGCCGTAGTAAAACTGAGAGTGGGTGTGTCACATAAATGCTCAGAGTTTAAAAAAGAACTTGAAGACTTGAGAAACAATTTGAAATAAAGTTAAAGTTAGGAAATATAACTGTTCAGTATGCATACCGTTTATGTAATTCAGTGGACCAGAGAAAAAAACTTTTTTTGTTTTGTGGTTCCCCACTTCTGGTAAAAGTGGGTGTGGTGAAAGCTCGGTCAACCAGATCGTTTGTGTGAGTTTACAGAATGGTTTCACACCTCTTCATATTGCCTGTAAGAAGAATCGAGTGAAGGTGATGGAACTGCTGCTGAAAAATGGGGCTTCACTGCAGGCAGTCACCGAGGTACAGGAGACAGAAAGATATTAATATTTTAGATTAAAGAGTTAAAGAAAGTAAAGTATAGCGAGGAAAAAAGTACAGTGATAACTTTTAAATTACCATAACAACACTTAAAGATTGTATGTATAAAACTGAATGTATAAGACATTAGGCTTGCTAATAGTCTGCAGAATATTTAGTCCATTTGTTTTTGGAATATTCTGTAAAAAAAATATATATATATATATATATCTTTTTTTTTTGTAGTCGGGGTTGACACCCATCCACGTTGCTGCATTTATGGGTCATGAGAACATAGTAAAACAGCTCACGCATCACGGAGCCTCACCCAACACCACCAACGTGGTATGTTTCCTCTTTCTGTCACTCAAAGAAATACAGTCTATGTTCATGTGTATCCATTTTGCATTACCCATTATAACATCATGCTATACTGTTCTATAATTTGGCAGACTTTGCAACAAGAAGTATAACTATGCTCCTGTAGCCTAATCGGTAGTGCATGGTGCTGTAAATTTAAATAATTATTATAAGCTGGAATTTGGAATAAAAATTCACCAGCAATATAGCAAAAGCTAATATTTATGCTAATGTTTATGCATAAAGCAATTTGTTGGAATGTGTTTGTGTGTTTTAGAGAGGTGAAACGGCGATGCACATGGCAGCGAGGGCGGGCCAGGCTGATGTTGTCAGATATCTGCTACAGAATGGCGCTAAAGTGGACATCAAAGCCAAGGTGAGACTAGCACACAGAAGTTCAAATTTGAATACACCAGTTTCCACATTCGTTCCCAATACACGCATGGAAGTGATGCATGGTCATTTGCAGCCCTACCTCCCTTCATCTCATAGGGGGGGTCGGGACCACCCTTATCTGAGGGTTGTCCCCCCTAAAATATCATTAAAATATGTGTATTGTAAATAATATAATGATATATTCTTAAAATAATTGTTTAAGAAATAAAATAATACAAATGCAAACGGGGCAACAACAAAAAAAAACCTTGGTGTCCCCTTCAAAAATTGCTCTTGAGAATTGTTATGTTTATTGTCCCCCCAACATTTTGATGAAATTTTCCATGTCCATAACGATGGTCTTCAGGATGACCAAACGGCCCTACATATAGCTAGTCGTCTGGGAAAGTTGGAGATTGTGCAGCAGTTGCTGCAGAAAGGGGCATCACCTAGTGTTGCCACCACCTCCGGCTACACCCCTCTTCACCTAGCCGCACGCGAAGGTCATCGGGAAATAGCTGCTCTCCTGTTGGAGCAGGGAGCTTCCCTTTCTGCTGCAACCAAGGTATGTTTTGTACTATTTGTTCTACAAGTGTTTGTTACCTTACTTTCTGTAGCATCTTTAGTTCTTTAGAATGAAAAGCAGATGAAACTTCTGTGTAGAACTTTTTTACTTTATTTTTACATTCTGTTTTGGTTCTCTCTCTCTTTCTTCCCCACATATACACTCACAGAAAGGGTTCACTCCCCTGCATGTGGCCGCTAAGTATGGGCAGTTGGAAGTGGCCAATCTTCTACTACAGAAGAAAGCTGCACCAGATGCTGCAGGCAAGGTTGGTCAACATACTGTATGCATATATTACACACTCTCACACACAACAAGAACCACAAGTACATGGTTACAAACACACAATTATGCATGGCTGGTCACATTTGCATACCGGTGTCACATATAAATTCCCTTTCCATATAACACAGCTTAATTAAGCCAAGTGCACTCTACATGACTTGGTATCAGTGCACTGTGCACACTTAAAGATGCATAGTCATTTCTTTAAAGTTGCGTCAGAACAGATTTCAAATACACTTGAAATTCATCGTAGTGTCTGTGACCAGTCAGGACGAGTCGCAGGAGTGCGGACACTACGCAACTCTCAGTCGTGCGATTTGAGACTTCTAGTAGCAGACCAGTCGTCTACTAGTTGGCGACTCAACATCAAAGGAGACGCACTAAAGTCGTGTAGTGTGCGCTTGGCTCTACCTTCTATCTGTTCATCAGGCTAACCCTAACCCCAATGTGATTCCTTTTCTAAATATTCTTGCATTGAAAAGATTTAATGGTTAAGCTTTCATAAGTAATAAAGATCAAGAATGTAAAACAATAATAAACAGCTCATGAGACATAATAATTGAACAACCATGGAGCTTGGTACACTCCACCTGTATGTGTGGTGTTCTGATTTGGCGCTTCATGTTGTGATTGAGTTCATTGCTGCTAGCTTAAAATAGTTTGCTGGGTTCTCTTCCCTAACTTAACACTCTGTGTCTGTGTTTTGTGCGTGTGTACACTTCCGTGTGCACACCAATGTACTGTATGTGCTTACATGCTTCCATCTTGTGTCTGTTTGAATGTGTGTGTGCATGTTCATGTGGGTTTTTGTGTGTGTGATCGTGCTGGGGTCTGCATGGGTGTACGTGTGTGTGTGTCGTAGAGTGGTTTAACACCGCTGCATGTGGCTGCTCACTTTGATAATCAGAGATTGGCTTTGTTACTGCTGGACCAGGAAGCATCTCCTCATTCTGCAGCTAAGGTATACACACACACACACACACACACACACAATGACCCATTTGAGATGATTCGTTGGATTAAGCATGTCATCAGAAGTAGCTCACATAAGTTCTCCATATTGTTTATACTAAGCTAACAGAGCATCTCAATAGCGTGGCTTTTAACAATGCCTAATTTTCCCAGAGATCTTCCTGGGCCACACATAATCTTTCCCCTCCTCAGGAACATTCTATTACATGAGCATATTATTTGCACAAAAACAGAATAATCAATCATATTCATGATTTTGAGAACCAAATGTATGGGTAGTGGACAATATGATTGTCCTCACCACCACAAGAAATGCTCTTTTTTGAGGGTTTATTTATTTTATGTATATACATTTTGTTTTAATGCTTATTTGAATATTTTGGACCTTGAGAATAATATGTTACATTTGAAAGCTCACGGTGTAAAATCCCATTGAACTCATAATACTGGAGTAATAAGGAAGTCCAGGTCAACTGACTGGTAATTTTGGATGAATAAAGTTCTTAGCCTGGCTTTGCTCATTTTGAGAAATTAAACGTTTAGTTAAAAAAGCACCCTTGGGGGCCTGGTTGGCTTAGCGAGTATTGATGGTGTCTACCACCATTGGAGTCGCAAGTTTGAATCTAGGGTGTGCTGAGTGACTCCAGCCAGGTCTCCAAACAACCAAATTGGCCCGGTTGCTAGGGAGGGTAGAGTCACATGGGGTAACCTCCTTGTGTTCGCTATAATGTGGCTCGCTCTTGGTGGGGCGAGTTGTGCGTTGATGCCACAGTGTATGGCACGAAGCCTCTATACGCGATATGTCTCCACGGTAACGCGCAAGCCATGTGATAAGATGCACGGATTGACGGTCTCAGACACGGAGGAAACTGAGATTCGTCCTCCACCACCCCGAGGACTCATTGGGAATTGGGCTTTCCAAATTGGGGAAAAAAGCACACTGAGAATGTCTAAAAAAATTAAATAGCTGAAAGTTATGGAAATTGTGTTAAGACCAAAATACTGGAAAGATAAAAAAAAGGTTCTAGGTATGTATCAAATGCTGAATCTTTGCATCTCTCTCTTTCTAATTCTCTGAAGAATGGTTATACTCCACTCCACATTGCGGCTAAGAAGAATCAGTTGGAGATTGGGACGATGTTGCTGGAATATGGGGCGGAGTGTAACACAGTGACCCGTCAGGGCATCAGCCCTTTGCATCTCGCCGCACAGGAGGGCAGTGTTGACCTTGTGTCTCTACTGCTTAGCAAACACGCTAATGTTAATATGGGCAATAAGGTAAACATACATATACAAAAAAAAACTTACCGCACAGGGCTTGGAAAATGGAATGGGCTCTAATTTCATGAGTGCAGAAAGTGCAGCGCTGTGCGCAATTTTTGTGCAAGGGCAAAGCGCAAATGGGCATGGGTGGGAGTGTTTGCACTTTCTGTGGGTGTGTGTGCACAAACTGTGGGTGTATTTTGTAATTTGCTATTTTCCTGAAAAACAGGTCACTGCGCAGAGACCATTTAAAAGTCTGTTTTTAGCACAAAGTCTAAACTCCACCTGGAAACTGGAGATTCCACCAGTAGGTGGTAATAAAGTTAATGTCCAAACTCTGAAAATATTGTGGAACATCACATTATGTCCCTGACAATCGTTTTATGAAACAAAAATGTATGAGATTTGTGTTTATCTATCAATAGGTAATGGTTTATTTTTTTAATAATATTATTATGTTTATATATACAATTGCATTTATGATCTAATTTGTATTGGTATTTTTCCACCTGTTGTCGCAGAGTGATTTTTAATGCACGGTGAAAGAAGTTGGAGTGAATAAAATGGTTGGACCACTTTGTTATTTTGATTATATTTTTGTTTCGTTTGAAGTGTAATTTTGAATTTAGAAATATTTTTGTTTTAATTATTTTGTGTTTCAATAAATGAATACACTTTTTCAAAATAAAAATACGCCAGTAGAAGTTAAGTGAGTACTAATACAATCACTGTTAATACTAGCTATGAGTTCTGTGTCAGATGATGAAAATTATTAGTAATATTTATTTTCTCCATAATTTAACTGAACGTACTTGTACATCTGAAACCTGACGAGAATCACACTTTATATGCTTATACATGGAGTGGGTCACTGTCATAGAAATATTTCTATTCTTCTTGCTCATTGCATACAGTCCCTTTACACTACCAACTTCTTATAAATGTGCTGTCTTTGTTTATATCACTGGTTTTTGACAGAGATTGGACTATATAGTAGGATGCATACTATGCAATAACTGGAGAAGAACCTCTGAATGAAATTGCACTTGACCCAGTCCATTAATGCTTTGCCAAAGTTTCGCCAAAATCACTCACGCCTAGAATTAGCGCATGCTTGCATGAAAATACCAAAATTTCATGCCAATGCCCATTGACATTTGTGCTTATAACTCAAAGTATAGTGCTGCATATTAGATTAATGCTAAATTATTAAATATACTGGCCCATTTATTTATTACAAAAATTGACAAAAGACCAGCCATTTCTGGGAATCAGCTTAATGTATATTTGCATGATCAAGACATATTAGTTCTTAGAAGTTGTCTCACCCAGTGTATGTGTTTGTAACACAGAATGGTCTCACACCACTGCACCTGGCAGCACAGGATGATAGGATGGGAGTGGCTGAAGTTCTGTTGAACCATGGAGCTGAGATTGATGCCCAAACTAAGGTCAGAATTCAAGGGTTCAGAGTAATCAGGATGTGGAAGCTGTATGTACTGTATGTGAGCTTCAGTGTCAGATATTCCCTTGAATGCCTTATTTGTTTAATAAAACCTTTCTTCCCTTCTCTCTGGTACAACTTTCCTTTACATTTACATTCCATATTGATCTCTTTCTTGTTTTGTTTTTTTGCTGTTAATAGAGTGGATACACTCCATTGCACATAGCATGTCATTATGGCAACATGAAGATGGCCAACTTTCTGTTAGAGAATCAGACCAGAGTCAATGCCAAAACAAATGTAAGTCGTTAGCTGGGTCATTTGTGAGTGTTATGTCAAAAGATGTATTAATATGTATAAGTATATATTTGTTTTATGTATACTGACTCTTTCTGTGTATAGAATGGTTACACTCCCCTTCACCAAGCAGCACAGCAAGGCCACACCCACATCATTAATATGCTGCTTCAATATAAAGCTTCGGCCAATGAGCTCACAGCGGTAAGTACAGAGGTATGCTGAAAAAAAAAAAACTGCTTTGCTCAGCTAGCTAGCAGGGTTGCCAGATTGGGCGGTTTCCCGCCCAATTGGGCGGTTTTGCAATCTTTTTTGCGGGCAAAAATGGGTTTGGGCGGGTGGATAAAAATTGGGCTGGTTTCGGATCAGTTCGGCGGGTTTTTGTAGCCGAAACATCGGTACTTCAGATCCTTCTTTCGGCGACTCTCTGTTCAGTAGCCTACTCACTCTCACTCACTCACTCACTCACTCACTCACTCACTCACTCACTCACTCACTCACACACACACACACACACTACAGGTCTGGCTGACGTGCCCCCTAAACTCACAACAGACACTCCCTCCCTTCAGCTCATGTCACGCACGCCGGCACCGCCCTCCCCTCAAACACACTAGATTGCGCGGGGTTTTCAAACTTAGCTAGCTGACTGACACTGACAATATGCCAAAGTGGGCAAAATATAGAAAAAGTTACAGGAAAGAGTGGGAAAGAGATCCAGACTTAAAGTCATGGATTGCACCGGTGCAGAAGAAAGAAAGGCACACTGTAAATACTGCAACGCTGATATCCGTGCTCATTTAAAAGATCTTAAAGATCATGCAGCCACCAAGAAGCATAAGGCAAGGTGCCAGCCAACGGTCAGACAGTTAGCAGAGTGGGTGAGTCCAGTAACCCTGACAACAATGACCAGAAACGACGAGAACTGCGGATAGCAACGTACATTGCGTGCCACACTGCCATTAATGCTGTTGATGAACTATCTGATATACTGAAAGACGAGACAGGTGCATTCCAGATGCACAGAACAAAAATCTAAATCACCTCTCTGTATTGTTCCAGAGACATGGCTCTTCTCATTCGGCACTCGCGGAAAAATATAATTTCGGGTTTGGCCTTAGAATTAATTAATATGGACATTTTTTCCATATTAATTTGTGAATATTTTAAATGTTTAATAAAGGGGCAAAAAGTCATAAACAATGCGTCAAGATTTATTTTTTATTTATTTTATAAAAATAAATATTTATTTTATATTTATTTTATTTATTATACAATATATATATAGTTTTTTTTTTAACTGCAGCATTTGCAGTTCAATTTCAAATTTTGGTGTTCAACTTTGTGTTTTAAAAATACAACAACCATTAATTTTTTATTACAGGTTAAAAAAGGAAAAACGAATGGACGCAAAGTACACGGACTAATGGGTAATTTTAAAACTCGTTAATGATTACCATGTGTTTAAACGAGGAACCATAGCGAGAAACAAGCCAATACAAATTTGGGCGGTTTTTTGTGCGTTCTCGCGGTTTTTGACGAGGTATTGGGCTGGAAAACCTTGCTGGCATCTGGCAACCCTGCTAGCTAGCAACCTTGATCAGTGAATATGTGAGCAAACACTCACATATCCTCTCATACCTTTCACACAAACCCACAAAGCTCTATTTGTCACATGTATAACACCGACATTTACAGTAGTATGCTGTCCATAATATTAACACAAATGACTCATTCAAGCTACCTCTACACTGTTCGTATCAACACATTTACACTGTATCTGTCTGATTGTCTGTGTGTTTGTACCAGAATGGGAACACAGCTCTCTCCATCGCTCGGCGACTGGGATACATCTCTGTAGTGGACACATTAAGAGGAGTTACAGATGAGAACCTCACTGCCACGGTAATTCATAAACGTCTTACCTCAACATCTACCTCCTGACTACACCTTCCACTTTCCCCATAATCCTCGATCTCTGCAACCAAATCGCCACAATTAGTACAGAGGTTGGTATTTGATAATTGGACTTTTATGCAAACCACATTTGCATTCTGAGTTGAATAAAAACCAATCACCCAAAACATGCAAATCAATTCTGAGGAAGGCGTATTAGTGAGTTCAGATGTTAAATTCTTACAATATTTAATTTTATTTATTTTCATTTCAGTCAACGATTATTAATAACATTAATAAAAAATTTTAAAAAATCTGCATGTCACATGCAGTCACTATATTATTTTACGCTTCAATTTGAATTGCAATTTTATTTGCTGTCCCTGGAGGGAGCAGATCACTTGCAATATGCCCTTTTTACACTTTAATTTGTCATTGCCATGTCATATTATCAACGTAATTTGCCATTTTGCAGTGTTTATATTCTTAATAAAGTGTCAATATCTTGACAAACATGTAACTTGTACCTTGTTGTTATATATTGTATTGTACCTGTTTGTCCCTTTTTAACCAGCCTGTAAATGAGAAACACAAGATCAATGTTCCGGAGACCATGAACGAGTTCCTAGACATGTCCGACGATGAAGGTAAAACTGATCTACTGGTAATCTACAGACAAATCTAAATTTATGGTCTGTACTGTTCTGAATTGAAAATAGATTTTTACTCTTTTGCTGTGGCCACATAGACACAGAGTAACACCGTGTCCTAACTACACGCGACGCGACGCCGCGACACGCGATAAAAGGTATCTTTTCCATGTTAATCAGAGTTTTTGTCCTAACCAGACGCGACGGCGACACGCGAAGTTTCTAATTTAGAAACGGTTCCTATTTCTGCGACGTCGCGGCTGACAGATCCGCCCACACAGAGATCTCATTGGATGGAAGTTCTGCGTGTCATGAATATTTAATCATCAAACATGACGACGAGGAACTGATTGTCGAAGTTCAAAGGCATTCAATTCTCTACGATAAATCCCACAAATTCCACAAAGACATCAGGAAAAAGGATTCCGTCTGGAGAAGTATAGCTGAAGCATTGAATACACATGGTAAGTTAAGTTTAGACTTTCATCTACAGCGAATGAATGAATGAATGTAGCATTTAGATATAGTAGGCTACTAATGGCGCATCAACCTGTGTAAAACAAATTCCGCTTTATTTTCAATGTAAAGTAGAGTGAATAGGCATGACGATTCTATCCAGGGGTGTCATTCCAGACAATCTACTGAAATACAGGCAGGGTGGGGAGTCGCAATGACAATGACAGTAGTCCGAGCTGTGCACACTCGGCGCGCGCGAGGCAGATCTGGCCGCGCCCGCGCTGCTCGTAGTAGAGATATTCAGAGATATTCAGAGGTAGTCAGTATATTTTGTTAATGTTTTGATTTTTAATAATGTTATTTCTTGATTTGATTATGTCCTTACCCATTTCCAATGCGAGTGCGGGTGCGGGCCAGCAGTGCGCTTTCACAGAGAGACTCCGCCCACACGCTGTTCTGAATGGCTGTGATTTTTGATTGACGTGTGGCGTCTCACAGTCGCGTCGCGTCTAGTGTGGACAGACACAACTTGCTGTCGCTGGAATTTTATCGCGTCGCGTGTAGTTAGGACACGGTGTAAGTTTGTTTAAATATCATGAATTTTAAGAGAATCATTTCGTCATCCAGCAGTATATAAACATTTCATTAGTGTAGTTATTTTGACAGCCACTCTAACAGCGTGCACCATGATCACTGGGCCGACACTATCTGTCTTCATCATTGCTCTTCATCATTGCTCCGTGTGTTTGTGATTAGGGAATGTGTGGTGTTTAACCTTGTTGCTGTGAACTGTATGTTTGACAGCTGTGAAAGATCATGAAGCCCAGAATGAAGGGGAAGAAGGTACACACTTCTGCAGTTCTGGTTTTCCTGCCCTTTTTAACCACCCCTGGCTTAATGCTCACACTCGCTCGGCTTAGATGCCTTCCTCTCGCCTAGCTTTGCAGTGCTATTTTGCTGTGTGTTTTTTAGTCTGTAAAACATGCACTTAAGCAAAGTGTGATTGCTGTGATTTCCTGTGTTTTCTAACACCACACGCACACACACCTTTTCTCAAACACTAGCATGTTGCCCCCAATGTTTAGTATATTGGTTAATCAACATGGGTTCTTCTATCTTGAACATCTGGTTACATCCTTGCTGATATGCCAACACATAGAAAAGTACACACACATGCACAGATACATACTTAATATTCTTCTTGTGTACAAGCATGAACACTTACAGAAACGCAATAACAAATGCTCATAGAAGCCTGAACGTGACTCATACGGTTGCCAGGGATACAGTGAAGCTGAAGTGCTGTGCATCAGGAGGTAAAATATTCCACGTGTTGAGTATGATGCCAAACTCGTGTCCCGTTGCAATGGCTGAAATATTCATGAGTTTTAATGTCCTTCGCGCACCTCTCTCCATGGTTACAATCGCTGTGAGGAGGGATGAAGGTGTACAGTTACCAGGTGTGTCAGCAGATACGGTCAGAATCCCACAGGAGACACTGACTTGGCCCACAGGTGTCACTCCTCTACCTGAGAGGACAGAGAGAGAAAGAGAGATACTTGAGTACTTGATCTTGGAACATTATAGAACAAACTGATTCGAAGTGTTGTGATGAAACTGGTGTCTGATCAGTATGGTGTGAGTTGAGTAAAAAGTGCATTAGTTCATGTGTGTGCGTGTGTTCGTAGAAGCCTATAATAGATCCATAGGCCATCCTGTAAGGTATCTGTAACTGTGTAATCCTTTTAAGCTGGACAGGTAGGTCTCATGTCAGTCCTGTCTCCTGCAATTGCAATGCAGACTGCACCTTTGATCACCAGTCTGATTTGTCCCTAACAAACACATGTTTGATTTTATATTATGGTGAGGACTTGCAGTTGACATCTATAGTTTTTATATTAAGTTAATAATAATATTAATATTTTAATAATAATAATATGTGCCATAACACATATTCTATAACCCCTACCTCATATAAAGTGAAAGGTACACATAAACCTTTTTTGCTTTTAATTTGTTTCTATATAAATAAAACATTATTTAGTCCCTTATTTTAATAATTTGATCATTTTATCTTAATGTAGGTGTTTTAAGGTTATACTCTTATTATGGGGACATTTTATATTTTTTGATGGCGAAACCTGACCCTCACACACAGTGGCCAATACAGTTAAACGGACAGCATGTGAGTGCCTTGAGGTAGGCTGTATATATACTAAAGAGAGAAAGGTGAACCTCCTTGGAGTTATGTAATGTTCTTTAGCACTATTTCCTAATGAGTTTCAAGAATGATTTACAGTGGTCAAACTCTTTCAAAGAGTGTGCTTAAGGAGACCCTGACTGTTGTTATGAGCTGATTTTCTGCTTTGCAGCGCTTTGTGACATTGCACAACTTCCATCATACAACCTTTCACCCCCACACACGCACGCATAATAGAAAAGCTTTTGCACTGTCTCTCTTCATTCTCTTGAGAGAACTTTGTTGACAGTAGGCCTACTTGGTGTTGTATTACCACCTGCTAACAGACCTGCACTTTCTACTAGACCTGCAATTCACACAAATAGGACATCCTGCTCTGTGTGTGTGTGTGTGTGTGTGTGTGTGTGTGTGTGTGTGTGTGTGTGTGTGTGTGTAGCGCTGTAGAGTGGTGCTCCTCTGACCCTGACGTGAGAGTGCAGCTTTGGTAGATCCTCCTTCGCTTGACCCACTCTGCCTTCTGATTTAACTTGTACCGGGCGAATACACTGATGTAAATCTCGCACATCCAGTGCCACGGGAGTTCTGGTCGGCTCGGGGCGACCTACTCTTACATGACTAACCGGAATAGTCTCCACCAGTCATTTTCTCGGAGGAGACAGACTTAATCGAGGGAATACGTTATTAAAGGATTTATCCGTATCGGAGTGGGATATGGCAGCACTGTTATGTGAGTGTTGTTGGGTCAGAATACTGCGGTGTTTTGGTACAGTCAGTGAACGGGCTCTGCTGCTGCATACAGTGTTCACCGGTTGGACTTTGCTCGGATATTTCATCTAAATACGCGCTTTTAATACGAAAACGGCTTACAATATAGTGTTTTCTATTTTTAGACAAGACCCTTTATTAGTCGTTGATATATTTGTACGTTGTCATTAAGTCGTTAAAACGGGACCGGAGAGAGGTGGAGTATTAGAAAGCCGGTAAGTGAAATGGGGGTAGCGGTAGGGGAGGGGCTGCAGCACGGTTAGAGAGGACACGCAGGAGTCGCTTTTATTAGAATGATGCTGGCTGTACTTTAAACCGTGAGTTGCCTACAGAGGACATAATTGGCGAGTTTCAAAATACAAATAATCAAGAGCTACCTATACAGGCAGGATTTTAAGGTTTTGAAACATATCCATCGTTTTTACAAGTGCTTTGTCGCGCAGGAGGAGTGTCGGTTTATTTGTTGTTTTCGCGCGGTTTTGCACCTGACCGCTCTGCAGATCAACCGTTAACAAAAAAGCCGTTATAATTTAATATTTTCACATTACACAAAGTTTGTTTGTGTTGTATTTGTAATTGTATGATAATGTAGCTCTTTACATTGTTCCATATTAATATTAATTCTAATAATTATAAATATATATATTAGTTTAATGTGTCATGGTTGTTTTTGGAACTTTTTTTCATACTGGAGCTCAGTAGGAGACACACTGTCCTTATGCAGCAGTAACTGTTTACTTTATGTGTCAGGTAAATATCACCAATTAAGCTATTGTTATTCACGGGGGAGCTTCAGAAAAACACTGAAGTGTTATGTGACATGGATAAATAATCTAGAAGCTGCAAGTAGGAGAGCAGAAGCCCGGAGGTCTCCAAAATAGGGGAGGGATTTCCAAAAGAGGGCGGGGTTAGTCCAGAAGGGGGTTGAGACATTTCCACTCAAGCCCTGCATCCGAAGTCGCGTAATGTCACCGTATGTACTGTATTTGATGAGGATGCACTTATTGGCCGGTAAAACAGTACATTCTTTTAGGTATGCATACAAGTAGTGTGAATAGATTTCGGATAGACTTCATCCGGGAACGTGGGTAGTGTCACCCGAGTTAATGAAGTAAGAACACAATCCGCTGAAATAATCTGCACTGGTATTGTTGAACAAACACCATTTAAGCACAAGAAACAACTTTCTTGGCATATACAGTATATCACTTACAGCTGATAAGCGGTTTTCCGCTGTGCTTTAAATCCAGTGACGTCGCCTCAGATCCTGAGGAATTATCGGATCTTAAAGTGTCCAGTCCATGCGCTCTTCAGAATCTCGCCGGAAATAGTAGACCATCTGGATATGATTGATGAATACTGAGGATTCGGACATACTTGTCCATTAGCATGCTGTTTTTGGCATACTATATAGAAGGAAAGTATGGATATTATGAGGCAGCAATGATTATGATTAGGGAAAGGGTTTGGGACTCTTGCTCCTTTTTGGAGCTCGGCCTGCAGCTGTATCAGAGATTCTTTTAATTACTGAGATAACAACCTTAGTGGTACTCTCATAAGGGAGATTGTAAGGGTTAACTAGCCTATTATGACACTAAGTCACCATTTGTGGATACCATACCAATGAATGGGGAGAGCTGTAAACTGACACCTAGCTGTTGCAAAATTGTCTGTGTCTTCTCTTATAAAACAGTAAATTTATCATTGGAAACTCAACACATAGTTCAATTTCAAAAGGATTGTTTAGTGTAAAACATTTTGAAGATTGGTGGTCAACTTAATTCATTAAGTGATGAGCTGTTTGCTCAGTTATTTCAACACACTGAAGCATCTCCTCCATAGACATCCATAAAAAATAATATAAAAAAAACACTTCTTGTCTCCTTGTCAGTGTACCGTATTGAATGTCTATGGGACCGTCGTGTTATGCTGTTTTATGCCAAGCTTGTAGGCTCCTCTTATTATAAGGGTTCTGGCTATATCCATCTCAGAAGCTGCAAAGTGGATGTTTGCATGATGAGAGAAGAGTGGGGGTGGTGTGACGTAGCGATAAAGAAGTGGCCGGGTAACTAAAAGGTTTTAGGTTTGAATCCCACAAGGGATTGACTATGAATTATGACCATTGTGCCCTTGAGCATGACACTTAACCTCTGATTACACCAGGGGGACTGTCCCTGTTATAGTTGTGCTGTAAATTGCTTTGGGTGTTAATTAATTAAAAGAAGGGATGGTAACTGATTGCCGCAGTTGCTGATAGGTCACCTTAGCTGTTCACCTTTATCTTTTCTCATCCCTGCAGGCGAGGATGCCATAATCTGCGAGACTGAAAGGTATCTTCGGCCACAGGACCTGAGGGAATTGGGCGATGACTCCCTGCCGCAGGAGGGCTACATGGGATTCAGTATCGGAGCCCACTCTGCCAGGTAATAGTGCTCCTGTACTGTTGCTTGTCTGTGAAGCTGCTTGTCCTTGTGTACATTCTCCATGCTTAGCAAATATTTATGATGTTTCAAGATGTTGTTGTGGCAGGTGCAGATGGCTTGTAGTGTTTGGGTTTTAGATGTGGAGTTAGACAAGGAATTCTGCTCAAACGATTTTCCCTGAAATCTTGTAAACAAACAGCTAGTAAGCAAACTAAAATTTGTGGTTTTAGTAAGAGGCCTTCATAGAAAGAATTAACAGGAATAGGAGAGATAGTATGAAAAAGTGCAGCCACATCTCAGTCAGATTCCTCTACATCCTCTTGTTTACAGAAAATAAACACCACTGGGATTTTAGTTCTCAAGAGAGCTGTTTCAGTTATCAAAGTTAATATTAACATGCATACTTTACGACTTTAAGGGCAAATAAAACATGACCCATCTACAACATGCCTTTAGATTGACAGGATAAAATTATGAGAAATTGTTATGCAAATAGTAACTGAAAAGCATCTGTTGGATATCTGCACCTTTAGTGCAGTATAAACAGCCATTACTATTTTACAGTGTTTAATATTTCAAAAGGGATTGCATCATACTGTACAATAATCCCACTTTAGCCCATAAAATTATAGCATGTTCTACAAGTGAGCAACTGTTGCAGCAATTTTAATAGCAAGTGTTTGGAGTGGTGGTGGTGTAGTGGGCTAAAGCACATAACTGGTAATCAGAAGATTGCTGGTTCAATCCCCACAGCCACCACCATTGTGTCCTTGAGCAAGACACTTAATTCCAGGTTGCTCTGGGGGGATTGTCCCTGTAAGTCGCTTTGGATAAAAGCGTCTGCCAAATGCATAAATGTAAATGTAAATGTTTTGGTTACAAATACAACCTGATTTTTGCCTGAAATATTTTGAATATTCAAGGAAAGTCAAACATATCAAACACAAGTTGTAGAGACAGATGTATTGGTATAATGCACTGAAGATATGAAAAAAGCTGATGATGAACGGTATGATGCAACTTGAGATGCAATGTAAAGAGGGTAATGTGTAATGACTGCATGTTTTATTTTATTTTAGTGCAAAATAAAAGTACAAAGTAAATATGCTTGGATGGCTAATTGCAGGCTTAATGTATTGTAAATGAAACAAAACTGGATTTGACGGATTTTTGGACACTTCATTACAGGAATGTCTGTAATGTGAACTTCATTGTCCATACAAATATAGGCTTAATCTAACATCCATATGCTCCATGATCTGATTTGCACACATTGCTACTTATTTCCGCTCATAGCCCTTGTTACATTATGACTGTTTGGAATAAAACCTGACCATCTTATCTAAGTATTGCTGTGGCCTATTTTAGCGATGTGGACTTCTTATGTATTTTGAGCTATAGGACAAAGAAACAGAACTAAATTTAAATTTTATAAAGGACTATCTTTTTTAATTAAATCTACAGTGTTTAGCCTACATCTGCAGTGTTTTTTTTTGCTGTGAAGTACATCCTGTCACCTTATTTGAGAGGTCAGCATTGCAGTATCTGTTCATGTTTGCAAAAAGCTGATGGATGAATGAGTGTAGCAGGTGAGAGAGGGATGAAAAGATGGTACACTAGAATGGTAAGGTACACTCTTGCCATATGAGCTTTATGTGGCACAATGAATCCTGATTTGTTGTTGTTTGGGACAGTGAGATCTGATTGGCTGGCATTTGTATGACTGTGGTTATAGTGCTCGAAGATAGGAAATAAATGACTGAACTAAAACAATGACATCATCACAGGGTAGGGAACGCTGAGTGACAAAGGCTGGAAAGTTCGTGAGACTGTGCATGTGCCACCAGGTGAACTGTCTAAAGGTGTGGTCTGATGTATAACGGATGGATAAAGAACTCCAGTCTCAAATCGCCTGCTGTCGCCTCAACAGCCACAACAAACTTAACCTTATTAACTTCATTTATTAGTTACGATGGACAGGATTTATTTTTTCATTGCAACTGTGTATATTAAATCTCATTTTAGGCTTTGAGCTCTAGTTTAATTGGGAGGGTAGAGTTAGCTTGACTGTGTTTGGAAATAGATACCGTAGTTTGCTTGCACAAGAGGCATTAAATAGTCAAATTTTATTCAAATGAGTTTTATATGTTGATCGTTTATTACATCATTTGCAAAATACTCAGTGCCCCTGCTGCTTAGTCAAGGTAAGATGCACTCTTTCATGTTGAAAAATGTGTTTTTGATTGTTTAGAAATGTTCACTGACGTTTGTTTTTTACTGTTGGAGTTCAGATTTGCTTTATATCATTGATAATGTTGATAATGACATTCTGCCCTGCCTTCTTTGTTTTGTTAGCGACATCATCAGTCTGGCATTGTTTGCTCTTAAATAGAGCTGTTACAGTTGCTTGTTCTGATCACACTCAAGCATACACACAGTCCTATCTAGTAGCACAACTCATGATGTGGCAAAGCCTCAGTGCCATTCTTAACTCACTGCTTCTGCCACATCCAGTACATTTTACTCTCTTTTCTCTTTCTTGGCTTCTCGCACTCTCTCTAGCCCCAGGATAAGGTAAGAGTGATGTCTTTCTCTCTCTTTCTGTCTGTCTATTGCTGTCTCTCTCTCGGTTCCTTTCACCTCTCTCCATAGCTGTTGTTTCTGTGGCTGCCCCTTTCCATGCTTACTAGAACTTCCATCATTCCTGTCTTCACTGTGTCATCTGGTGCAGTGCATTTCTGTGGAGTCTCATCTATTCATATACACTAAGGCTTGAGCTCCTCTGCCAGATAGAACAAATCTAAATCTTCACCTGATCATCTCAACTGGAGTTCTTGTCTCTCAAACCTGTAACTTCTCTTGTGTCAAGGTTTTGTTTGTTCTATCCAGCTCCGAAGCCGAACATGTTCACATGTTCATCAGTCACATAAAGCCATCAGACAAAATATATTGTGCTAAAGATGTGAAGAGTGCTTTAACAAAAAGAAAAGTGGGCAGTAGATGTGTGTTGTGAAGGATTGTGGTTTTGGATGTTAATGATGTCTGAAATATTAATGATTAGTGTTGTTTACTATTATGTTTTGGTTGCTTAATGAGTTTTTGTTCAATGTGGCATGGATTGTGTTTATATATGTTGTATTTTGTTGCCATTTCCATTGTGTGATGCTCTATGTAACATCCAAGGACAACAGCTTTAAGCTGGTTAGTCAGCAAATGAAGCCAATTACTCAGTCAAATGTCTGAAGCACTTTTAATTGGTCTTTCAACCAAAGCATTACTATCAGCATCGATCACAGATCAATTTTATTGTAAAATGGAGAATGGATACAGACAAATCTCATGACAAAAATCTACATTGTGCCCTCATACACACACAAATTCACATGGCTTGACCTCAGAATGTGAGGAATGAGGCATTTGATAAGAATATGGCTTACAGCTTATTAGGAAGAACAAATTTTCCTTTCAGGTTATCTTACTCTGTTTTACATGTTCGACACACACACACACACACACACACACACACACACACGTTGGTGCAGCTATCATTATGAGGACTCTCCATAGACATAATGATTTTTATACTGTACCACTATTCTGTCCCCTAACACTACCCCTAAACCTAACCCTAACAAAAACTTTTATATTTAAAAAAAACTTAGCTTAAAAAAACATACTAAACTATTTAAATTATGTGTACACTGGAAATATCCTCATAAACCACATTTATAGCATAATACCCTTGTACTTACCAGTTTATAACCTAAATGAAAGTCCTCATAAACCACTTAAACCTACACACATACACACAAAGACAAAGACAAAGATAAAGATCCCCCATTTAGCCTTAACAGACTGTAGGGGCAAGTGCTGTTAGCGAGCACCTATGAAGGCCGGAACGGTACACAAGGGGGTGGCCAGCACCAAGCCCTACCGCCTTTGTCTCCCCAGTGGCAATGTTTTACACACCGCAGCAGGTAATCATTTTAGGCTGAGTCGACCTAGGGAGGCCTGGGACCGGTTCAGATAATCGTCACTGGTGTTGGCCATGAGCGGGAATCGCCAGGTTCGTAGCGCAGCATGCTAACCGCTGCACTACCGCTCCACACACACACACAGTTTAGGCTCTGAACAGCCTTCTTATGCATTGCTGTCTCTGTTCATGGTGAGATAATTTAAAAGAGAGAGGGATGGAATAACACAAAAAGAGAATAAAGAAGTAGGAAAGGAAAAGGGTTGGCAATGCAGAGGTTGGAAGTGAGAGACAGAGAATGTACTTCAGTGAAGGCTGAGCTGGCTGCTGTAATGATATAGAACCATAAACATCATGCAGATTATGATAAATGAAGCTAAGCTGGAAGAGAAAGAGAGGGGAGGGAAGACGCAAAGTTGTTAAACCATTCATCTGAAACACATAGTCATGTACTGTTCTGCTGTGTGGCCTGTGTGCTGTTCAGTGCATTACCTTTAAATCCAGCTGAGTGCTGCAGAATTTTCAATCTCTCATACAAACACTGTGCAACCAACTCAGGACTGCTGTCTTGCAGAGATCCAGACACTGCTTAGAGCACTGCATAAAGAGTACACACACTCGTACATTCATACTCCTGAGCAGAGCTGAAAAATACTTGCATCACTATTGCACATTTTGAGTTTCCAAAACTCCTAACTTGAAATATGAAACTGATCTGAAGAGGGGTGAAAAATCCAGAACCAGTTCCATTTTTTAAAAAAATACTGAAACCATGTGATTTAAATGATATTTAGTTTTGTTATCGTATCCTGACTTTTCTCCACTGATGTGGACAAAATGCATACTAAACCCTGACAGTGTTTCCTGCGCTACCTTCCTACCTACTTGTGCTGCCTCTCTACGGAAACTAAACAGTATTAAACTTCATAAAGTAACGCGTCCCGATCGGATGAGGGGTGAAAAATCCAGAACTGGTTTAATTTTTTTTAAAATACAAAAACAGCATGATTTTCTTGATATTTTGTTCAGTTAATGTTTCTTGAATTTTTCTCCACTGATGCGGACGAAACACTGTACTAAAATCTGTTTTGTTTCTTGCACTATTGAGTAGCAGTTCTGTCTCTCTACACATGACCAGTGTTATCAGATTCCCAAACAAATGACTCGACCCAGTTCTTTTGAATTGACAGCGTGAAACATATAGCATGACCAGTGTAATGCAGTGCATGCACAATTGACTCTTATGAGCTGGTTCTTTTGAATCTACTGCACAAAACACAATGTGATTTGCATAGTCCAATCTCTG
This sequence comes from Xyrauchen texanus, assembly GCF_025860055.1. Lineage (NCBI taxonomy): Eukaryota > Metazoa > Chordata > Actinopteri > Cypriniformes > Catostomidae > Xyrauchen > Xyrauchen texanus. The sequence continues at coordinate 12,500,379 of NC_068297.1, read as the reverse complement.
AATGAATGACTCTAATGAGCCGGCTCTTTAGAAACTACAGCGTGATCAGTGTAGTAGGGTCCCCGAACCAATGACTGTTTCTGACAAGTTTTTCATATAACAATGCAAAGTTAAATATGGGCCTACAGTTTGGAATTTTGTTGTAATTAGTGGAATAAAAAAAAATGGATAGCACACCCTGGAAATCACCCACAGTACCCTAGAATTGTTGCAACTAAAAAGCACAAGACCTTTGTTTATTTATTATTTTTGAGATCTTTTCTGTGCCTGACCACAGACAGTACATTTTATGTGCTGGGCATTACAGATATTGCAGATTTTGTATTTACATGTTTATCGTAATTTATCTCCTCTGACTTCTTCCATTAGGCCTATCACTCCTTTTGTCCATCAAAAGTCCCCTCTTCTCCTCTCAGAGGGGTTTGATTCCCTGGATGTTGCATGTTGTAACTTTTGTTTTTGTTGTTTTGTGTTTATGTCCGTTTGTCCCTGTATGTCTTTTGCTTTGTGTCTGTGCGTATCTGCTTTTGTGTGTGTGCACGTGTGAACCTCTTACACACTCCAGTCTGCGCTCCTTCAGCTCAGACAGGTCCAACACTCTGAACAGAAACTCATTCGCTCGGGACAGCATGATGATTGAAGAGATGATGGCACCCACGAAAGACACGGTAAGAATCCCCTCTCTTTGGTTTTTCTCTCACTGGAGTTTAGTACTGTTGTACTCTGTCATATCTTCTGATAGAAATAAACATCTCTCCTCCATTGCACACACAACACACACACACACATTACAGCTGTGTGCAGGGCCTGATCGGCCACAACACTGACTGATCAGTAGGGCTCGGATTTGCCACAGACCTCACAATTTGATATTACAATTATATTTCCTAGCCGATTTAATATGTATCACGATATTGTGATTCTGTAAGTATTGTGATTTGAAGTTTTGATATAAAAACTTAAATTAAGTAATTTTTCTCAGAAAGAAGTGTCTATTGAAGAACAGTTGTGTCTGAAATGACCATTTTTTTTACTCTGTAATATATAACGAGCGATTTATTTTTCATCAGGGAGACTAACTATTTTAAAATAGTTTGGCTCAAGAATCGCAATTTATAACAGAATCGATTTTGTTTTCAAAAGTCCTCAAAAGCTCAAAGTCCTACTGATCACCATGCTGAAACTAGATATAAAATCCTGAAAATAATGGAAGCTGGTATAGAACTTGAATTTGTTTTGCTTTTGACAACCTTATTCAATTTACAATGAGAATGTTTGCAAACCCTAAGCCTGTATTTAATGTAATAGATTTATGAATATTATTCATTGGGTCTGTTACAAAACCTAGTGAGCTGCCTCCTGCCTACATAGACAGCTGCATCTATGGATAAAGCCTCTTAAAAGACCGATTTGGAACACTCTACATAGGCAGCAACTCCACACACCATTGAAATAGCACTCCTCACATGCAGTGCACAGTAAACTCGATTCACGACTGATTTCAAAACAGGTAATGAGAGAAGAACGGAGCAAAGTAAACTATTTTTTATCGATACATTTCAGTATTGAATGGATTATAAGTATATTTATAATCAAAATTTCTCTTGCTTCATCCACCATCTTGGATTTATTTTTCCACAAAGTTCATCACAATGCATTCAGGGATTGCCTACTTGAGAAATTATTTGTAGGATGCTTTCTTAGAATTTGGCCATAACAAGATACCTTAGGATGCAGTAAAATTAAGTTACCCACCTTTTGGAACTGCCTTCCTGTCGGGGGCGTTCCTATGATGCCTTGAAATGCTGCCTCCCAAGGCAGCTCACTAGATTGTGGAACAGACCCATTGTTTGGCATTCCTCCTACAGTTGCACAACGCCCACCCAGGACTTTGTAGAACACAGCAAAAATATCCCAGAATATTTTGGTTAGATCCCATGGGATTTGGCAAAAGCCTAGTCCCCACATGCAACCAGACACACACACTAATCAGAAACTAAGCTAAATTCTTAAAGAAAACATAGTTAGAAAGTCAGAGCTTCTATGTAATGCTCACTGAATTGCTGGATTTATGTAGTGGGACATTCCAAAACCTAGTGAGCGTCCCCCGGAGGCAGCGTTTAAATTGATCGCATCATTGACACGCTCTCGACGCAAAGGCTGCTGATGAGCACGATTTAAAAATTTAGATGCAAACGAAGCGAGAGCAATTAAAATGATAAATATACGTATAATCCATTCAATACTGAAAAGTATAAATAAATAACTCGCGTGAGGAGCAGTATTTGAAAGATGCATGGAGCTGCCAGCTATGTAGAGTGTTCCATATTGCTCTCTTATGAGGCATAATTTCAGTGAGGATGCTACCATAGAAGACAGTTGCCTGTATAGGCAGGAGACAGCAAGGCAGCTCACTAAGTTTTGGAACAGGCCCAGTATATCAAGTCTTATACCCATCAGATAATACTATTCTGAGGTCAGTATTGTTGTCCAGATTAAAGTACAGTGCAGTGTTCCTTGTTCATGGAACATAGACATAGATAGCAAACAGACACAGCTTCATGTAGTATAAATTACACTAATCAGCACAAACATATTCACAGCAAGCACACAATATCAACACAATACAAGCACAGACATGCACTAAACCAAATCAACAAAACTATCAGATATGCACAGATGCAATTGCACGCAACTTAATACACCTTACCAGATATACTGATGCTGCATGCGTGCACAACAGTTAAACTCACTGTAATACTTATTTTTGAGAAAGTGATTCAAAACCTAGATTGCTGCCTACCTGGCCAGCCATTTTGACATCATGAGAGCATACTAACATCTGTTTTGCATAGCATGCAGAAGCAGTACGTGAACCAAGCCAAAGCAGGGTGTCACGAAAACCTTTGCAGCAAACAATGCTTGATCTTTTACACCGGCAGCTTTTCTGCTGCAGAAACTGCTGCGCTCTATACAGAAAATAAAATTATAAAATGGTTATCTGGAGTGAGCTATTGATAAGTATTACAAACTTGATTGTCATGAAATCTTTTTTACATGTTGCTGGCATAATCTCATATAGTCTGGTAGAATTAATTCACATAGTGACAGCCAACACAATTAGCTACGCTCAGTTTTAAACATAATAATTTAGTGGAATAGGGAGGGGGAGGGCGATGAGCCTGAATGTTGTTTAGCACAATAAAGGACGATTGAACACTCACTCGGTTTGGATCGATCACACTTCATAATATAGCTTAAAAATATAGTCAAATATAAGTAATTATGCACAACAATTGAATAGAGATATCTCTTTGCTCAAACAACAGCCATAACTTGTTATTATTATTATTTTGTATCCCCTTTTTCCCAATTTGGAATGCCCAATTCCCACTACTTAGTAGGTTCTCGTGGTGGTGCAATTACTCATCTCAATCCGGGTGGCGGAGGACAAGTCTTAGTTGCCTCTGCTTCTGAGACAATCAATCTGTGCATCTTATCTCGTGGCCCGCTGTGCATGATACCATGGAGACTCCGCACGTGGAGGCTCAGTCTACACTCTGTGATCCACGCACAAATTACCACATGCCCCATTGAGAGCAAGAACCACTAATCGTGACCATGAGGAGGTTACTCCATATGAATCTACCCTCCCTAGCAACTGGGCTAATTTGGTTGCTTAGGAGACCTGGCTGGAGTCTCTTAGAACACACTGGATTCGAACTCGCGACTCCAGGGGTTGTAGTCAGCGTCAATACTCACTGAGCTACCCAGGCCCCCCCCAACAGCCATAACTTTGAGTACTTTCCTCACAAAATGGATGCACTTCCAAAAATATTTGTGAACTTACCATCTGAAACAACAGCTGAGGTAAATCCCACACTTTTTCCTTTGCTAATTAATCCTCTTAAAATTAAGTTGAGGGTAATAGAGCAATTACTTTCTCCACAGTAAATCTTGTGTCATCCATAGCCAATATAAAACTGATGTAAGTTTTGATTTTACTAACAACACAGGCTATTGTGTGCATTTATTTACAGGGTTGGGAGGGTTACTTTTGAAATGTATTCCACTATAGATTGCAGAATACATGTTGTAAAATGTAATTTGTTACGTATTCCGTTAGATTACTCAAGGTCAGTAACGTATTCTAAATACTTTGGATTACTTCTTCAGCACTGGTAGATTTTTTTCACTTGTTTTGACTATAAAAACTCTGCCAGTACAGTAAGACAGAATACACATGCTAAAAATACAGTTTTTGAAAAACCTAAATATCTTATGCGATGTTGTTTCTAAAACAAGATAAATCAAATTAATCTTTAGGATTTTTTTTTATATTTTTACAGGAAAACAATACAAACATTATTATCAAGAATACTATTTTGCCCTAATATCAAAGGTCTTATTAGAAAAAAAGCAATTATGATCCAACGTGAATTTTCTTGATAAAATAAATATGATTGTGCCTGGTAACATGTGCATGTAAAATGGCTAGAATTAGAGAAACTTCTGCCTCTCACTGCCCCACTGCTTCTGCTTCTGATGTAAATGCACTAATTTAATAACATGGATGCTGAAGTATGCACTGCTTCTGCTCTGCTTCACCTTGCATGTGTAAAACAGGCGTAATGTTCGATTGCATCTATGATGCCCAAAAATGCTGCCTGGGTAAGCAGCTCACTAGGTCTTGAGGCATACCCAAAGAAACACTTTTGTTTTAACACAATACACTCTCCTCCTCTCCACCTGACAGAGCAAGGATCACCCATTCCCCCTATACAAACCATTACTTAAACCTACGTATGTGTGTGCGTTTTTCCTTTTAAAGCTTCAGAGTGTATTTAAAGATATTTCCTACATGGTGAACCCCAAGAATAAGGTACCAGGTCCTTAGATGATCTCGCTCCATCCACACATATTTTCCATTTTTCCATAAATAGAAATTCTAACACACTCGTTCGCACTCACTGTTGTTTGGTTATAAACAGTTGCTTCGTCCCGATCTGCAGCTCTCTATTTGGTTTCTTGTTTTCCCTCATTGTGTTTTGTTTTGCCTTTTACTTATTACTATAAATCCAATGTATTCATTCTCACTTTGTGCTTTTATTTTTCTTTAGTGTCCTGTTTGATGTCATTTTTGTATCCATATGCATCAATGTGATGTTCCTGAACATTATATGGGCAGTTGTTTTACAATGCATTTCAGGATTCATTATTCATACAAATCTTAAAATAGAAATTTATGATAAAATGTCATTATAATTTCTGAACTTAATTACATAATTTAATGGTTTCTGTATTTTTCGACAGCCTGCTCACTCCTTTTTGTTATTAACTCGGATACAAATATGTGTGTATGTTTTAATGTGCGTTTACAGCACCTCGCTGTCACTCGTGAATACAACAGCGAGTGTGTGCGGCGATACAGCTGGACCCCTGACACAGTGGACCACACACACAACACTGTGTGCAGTCCTGTGCACTCTGGGTAAGAATCTGCTTTAGTGTTTTGGCTGTTCATCATGGTTCCAAAAAGCATAGACCTTAATCACGCTAGCGCATCTTTGATTTTTAATGGGAATGATAACGATGCTGTGAGGAATATCACTTCAATGGCACAAACGGTATAAAGCTGTTTAAAGCTCCTAGATCACATCTGATTTGCCACAACTTATGTTGTCTGGAGTTCTTTGTACACCGAATGTTCTTGGACAGATATTTTATCAATGTTTTGTCCGCAGAATGATCTAAAAACACTTTAAACTGCAGTAAATCCCATTGAAGCGACTATCTATCTTCAGACTGTCTATCCTAGCCTCGGTGTCATTCCCATTAAAAATAAAAGATGGCATTAGCGTGAATAATGTCTGTTAGCAGTCACAAAATGTTTAGATTTCATATCATTAAGATTTATATAAATATAGATATGCACAGTCCCCACTTGCTTCCTTGTTTTCTGACAGATTAGGCCATCATAAGAAGTGAAAGCAATAAACTACTCATATGGAATACACAATTTAATAATCAAACACACAAGAGGTATCTTGTACAAATTAATTGACAAACCCAGCTTCTTAAAAGCTCAAGTTTGAATGTTGCTTGCTTTCAACAAACATTTCTTAAAGGCATTTTAGCACATCATTACAGTATAATAATGATACCGTCTATACCATAGAAGTGAATGTTGAAATATTTTACTTAGATATGTGTTTTTTTAATAAACTGATTCAAGTCCTTTTGGCTTAAAACTGTTTTGCACAGTCATGGTAGAAATTATAATAAAATACATACTGGTTGAACAGTTTCTTCCAATTTCAATCACCATATCAGCAGCCCCTAAGTAGACTTACCAATCTGTGAACCCAATGCTGTTATGGGCAAGCATGAAAAAGACTTTTCCTTTGCTTGAGTTGTTTGCGTAAAGCCTGTTTTTTTTTTTTTCTTCTTTCTTTCTGCTTAGTTGCACTCAAGATATTATTTTATTCATATTAGCTTTATGTCTTGCTTAGATGTGTGTCAACTGATTTACCATGACAACAAGTGTAATAATGACTGTTGTTTATTTTTACATCTTGCTTTCTCTTCTTTCATTAATTTTTCCTTTTGCAGCCCTTCCTCCCCGCTTCCTCAGTATGACTCCAGGTGAAAACTGAGTCTTGTGACATCAGTCTCTCTATAGCTTTCTATTTCTCACCTGTCTTTTCCCACAATTTTTCATATGTCCTCTCTTGTTCTCTTTCAGTCCTTCTCTCCTTCACTCTGTTTCTTTCTCTCTGGTGTTTTTAATTCCCTGTTTTATCTCTCATTTGTGCGAGTGCTACACAACTTACACTGTGTGTGTTATGCTTAGTCTTTGGGACAAGGAAATTGACTTTTACACGCAGAGATCAGAGACTGCAGCACTCCACATGTTTTAGATAAACAACAGGTCACACAATAGTACATACTGGACATACTAGACCACCATCAGCCTATTAGAAAATTTCCATGAAAGGAAGTGCTGTTATCTCCTTACTGTACAAAAAACTACCTATTAAATGTGCATATTATCACTGTGCTTCCCTGAAACAGGTCTAAGTCTAAGACCCCATAAAATCTCATTGTAAGTGCAAAATGCAAATTGGAAGACATTTCTTTAATCAATAAATGTTTCTTTAATCATTCATTTGTAATGAATGAAAACCGATTAATCATTAAAAATAACATTAATAAACTTTAAGTGGCGAACAGCTTGAAGCTTGCAAAAATTTTATTTTTTATTTTTCTTCAAAACCAAAGCGTTATTTAAATCGTTTTATACAGTTTCATTTTTGACTGACTAACCATTCTAATGCAAACTTGAAAACATTGCATCGGGGAAAAAAAATATTCTTATTGTAGAAGGAAACATGAAACAGAAGTATGGGCATGGAGCCTAGTATTTAAATATCATAAAAATACACAAGAAGTGCGAGTATTAATATTTTCCTCTTAATATATTTTCAGTTTAGTGTATTTTAAAACATTCAGGCTTTGTTTAGTATTAATGTGTGAATTGTTAATTTACTGTTTATGTATTACTGTTAATAATAACTTTTATAGAAGATACAGATTCGAGTTAATTAAAACTTCACGTTGTAGATTGTGGGATATTTCAGACCTTTTTGATTTTAAATTCAATCAAATATTCACAAGCATTGTGAATACAGAAAATAACATACTATTATACACTGGTGGTAGTGAGATTTCAGGTGAATGTGCATGCTGTCCCAGCAAGTACTGATGCGATTGTCGGTGTGGATGATACAGGGAGACCGGCAGATCAACAATGCGTGTTGTCATTTTGTACTCTAACACACTATATCGGTGTATGCAGTAAATGTAATGTTGATTTATAGAGAAACGCTCCATCTTTTCAAGCTAGGAAGTTATGGGTGTGAGATTGTGTTTTGGACACAGGATGTGACATGCAGCGTGTAAGTGACAGTGCGCCCTCTAGCGGCAGATGACTATACAAATAAATTTATTCGTGAACTGCTGGCATGAATACTGAACACATTTGTGATTAATCGACAATACATATGCTTAATCGATCAAGTTATTAACAACAAATAATCGATCATCATTTAATCATTAACATCCATACATCACTACAAAGGGATATTCTCATTCTAGAGAGTATTATATTGAACAAAATGCCAAAGGAGACATCAATATTTTATGTCCGTTTTCCAATCTACTGCACATTTTAAATCGGTTTATAGGCTTAAAGTTAATTTTGTCAACTTTTAGGGGAACACTAGCATATAGATCACCTCAAAGCTAACAGACTCTAACAGACACAAAACTCAAATTTTGATTGCATGGTGTCTCTAACTCTCTTTTCACATCATCTTACATTGAAGCCACAAACTTATTTTGAGGATTCACTTCTAATGAGATATTGCTTAAACCTTTATTCTTGAACCAACCAATAATGTTTTTTTTATTTTAATTTCTTTCTGTTCATCTGTGGAGGTCTTTCTAGTCACACCTGTTGATCACTGATAACTGCTTCGAGACACTTGATCTTGGCAGTAACCGATCTTGCAGGATCATATTTTCAGCTTTACAATGAATTACTGTATGTGTACACTGACTGTTGGAATAATTCGGCTACATCAGTTTTAAAGTACATTTGTGTTTCCTCTTGAAGTTTCTGCTTCTGTTGTAAGATGGATTAAATACTGCCATGTTTAACAGCTCGAAGCACTGCCACTCTTCCTATAAATGTTTTTCCTCTGTCTTGACTAAATCGTCCTTTTCACTTTTATAGTCTGTGCTGTCTTTCTATCTTATTGTTTCCCCTTTTTTCTGTATTTCTCTTTTCTGTTTAGACTTCCTCCCTTTCTCTCTCACCACATGCGTTGGGTATACAGTGATCACAGCATGGGAATCGTCTCACTCGATGTGTCTTTGTGTAGTGGGTTAACGTGGTGTCCCTCTCGTTCATCTCTCTCTCTCTTTCATTAATCCTTCATTCGCTTCATGCAGGTTTCTGGTGAGTTTCATGGTGGATGCTCGGGGTGGGTCGATGAGAGGAAGTCGTCATGATGGGATGCGTATAATCATTCCACCCAGGAAGTGCCCAGCACCAACACGGATCACCTGCCGATTGGCAAAGCGCCACCGCCTGGCGTACCCGCCACCTATGGTGGAGGGGGAGGGCCTTGTTAGCAGGCTAGTGGAGGTGGGGCCAGCCGGGGCACAGTTTTTGGGGTACGAGTTCCTCCACCTTGGCTCAAAAGATCTGCTGTTTCACAGAAAGAGAACATAAATTGTGCTAAAAGAAAAGCTATCTTGGGTCAAATGTACCATTTTTTTTAAGAAGCACAAACATGTCCAGACTCTGTGATGTTCCTGCTGCTTATATTCAACAAATCACAATATTTTATTTTGAACCACATTAACCCTTGTGCGACCTTCTGGACATTTTTGTCTTTTTCATTTTTGTTTTTTCGATCATGTTAATACCAACGGCATACATTTAGCTAAAGGTGTGTATTTTGGGGGAATTGTGATATTTCAACCTTTTTTTCCTATAATACATCTATAATACACTGTGTACACAAAATAGTTACATTCAGGACCTTCAGGACAAAAATGTTCCCATTGAAACCCATTAAAACGGCAATATTTGATCCCAGTACATTAAAGCAAAAAATCAGGAATTCTAAGATATAATGCTTTCATTCCAGAGTCCTGGCTTCAAAATAAAAGTTTGGGCTCCATTTTTCTCATGTTTAGACTATAGAGGAAATACATGCTTTTTTCCTGTTTTCTGTTTGATGTATTATAGAGCAATGCAGGCCAGTTGAATAAATAATGCAGCTAAAATTGTTTGGTTGTGTTGGTATGAATGACAGAGTGTGTTTTGTATGTGTATTGAGAAGTTTGAGTGTTTGTTTGTAAAAAAACAACAGTAACATTATTTAAACAAACTGGCATTTAAAGGGATAAAATCCTGAAAACGAATGAATATTTGGTAGTCATGATCAGGACTGATATTGGTTAAAAAAAAATCTAAATCAGTGAAAGTGGAAAATAATATTAATATATAATATTTCTGTGGTAGTTTTTGACATGGAATTTTTGTCCTTTAAGGTCTACACAAAAAATAATAATGCATCAAAATCATTGTTGTTGTTAATCATTAACATATCCCAGACTTTGATAATCCCCCAAAAATTTGCCCTTAGCATTTAGTACAGAGGTGCCCAAACTAGGGCCTGTGGACCAAAGTTGGCCCGTGATGACCTTTGATTTGGACCACCTTGCCATTAACTATGTTTTCATTCAAGGGTTTTTTTGTATCGACATAATATTTTTCTGTTTAACTCTACATCATAAACTCTATGTCGATACTTCAGATGTCGTGAAAAACTGGTTTGGAAACACTTTTTATCAAGAAAATTGGCATTAACGCAAAAATATAGTGTCACATGAGAGAATTTACCCCAATCGTTAGTCTATGTCAATCATGATGACAAATTTTACATCCTTGAAAGCCAATTTATTTTACGTGAAGCATTACTCGCACTTTTATGGATTGGTCTTAATGGCATACCTGCACAGATCCGATGCTCCAAACACATCTGCGTCATGACACTTCCAGGAGTGCCAACACAAATATCTCATGAATCATGCACAGAGAACAAATGAATGGCCACTCATTGCGATCATGGTAGCCATCCGTTTATTTATTAAAGTTTCTTTTCCACACCATTCAAAATAATAGATGGCAGTCATGGAATTAGCCCACAACACAAACATATCATTTCTTTGACAATTTCAAAACATATCATTATGATTGGCCAGCTCCAAAGTCAGAGGTGTGCCTTCAATAACCCCAGACAGAACCAAGTTTGTTTCAAACGGAGCGGGAAATGAAGCAGTCAAGAAATGTCATGTAATTAGGTGGACTCGCAGAACAGTGCGGACAGTCATCCGAATTGAAATATGGCTTGAACGTGCACTATACATTGTGCAGCATTTAATAACTGTGTGAACGCAACCACTGAAGCTCATCCGTGAAGTGGGCTTGATAAAGTCAGATGAGGGACCATTTTAATATAAACAACGGTTCCATTCACTCCAAACACTGCACAACATTACGACAATCACTATAACTTATAACATATAGCTGCATAACTTTTTTTTATTGACGCACAAGGGTTAAGAGTATAAAATAAGAGGAAGCATCATCTGAAATGCACAAGACAAACATTCATGATACTTAAAAATATTTCTTATTTTGGGTCTAAATCCATTAAAAAAAAATTTACCCACTGTTCTGCACTTTCATTGTCTCACAATTCATTTTCAGGCCTGTGATAGTAGAAATCCCTCATTTTGGCTCCATGCGAGGAAAGGAGAGAGAGCTTATCGTCCTACGCAGCGACAATGGAGAGACCTGGAAAGAACATCATTATGACTGTAAATTAGCAGAGCTCACACCTATCCTTAATGGACTGGACGAGGGTAATCTACATCTTTAAAGAATCAAACAGCATAACTACAACTACTGACTGATAACTACTAACCTAAATTTAGTGCCTCCTTTCAATTTTGGTCATTTGTATTTTCATATTTGATTACAGAGCTGGACAGCCCAGCAGAGCTGGAGAAGAAACGTATCTGCCGCATTGTCACAAAAGATTTCCCACAGTACTTTGCAGTGGTGTCTCGTATCACACAAGAAAGTGATCACATGGGACCGGAGGGCGGAATCTTGAGCAGTGAGGCAGTTCCCATGGTGAAGGCTGCCTTTCCCCAGGGAGCGCTTACTAAGAAAATTCGTGTTGGACTACAGGTATACAGTATGTGCTCATCAAGAAGATGCTGTCAGACTGTGCTTAAAATATCTGGATAAGCTTGAATATTACATTTAGCACAAAACGGAGGCAAAAGAATGGACCAACAACAAATGAAAAGAATATGCACTTTTAGAGGGATTAATAAAAAGATACAAAAAAAATGTAAGATGTCTTGCATATAGTGAAGCACTATGTATCGTAACAATGTTTCCCTTAAATGCAGTCTCAAAGACCTCTGGAATCACTCTTACACACACACACACACACACACACAGTGTAACACTATCTTCTATAATTTTGACACAGTGACACTGTCTGTTCTAACAAAGTCAGGGTAGAAACAGAAAATGTATACATGTTATACATGTCAGAAGACAATGGTTATAAAAAAAGTCACATACACATTCCAAGGATAAATGCTGTAGTTAGAAGCACATGCCTAAAGTCATCCGATGGTTATGCAAAATTTACAACAAACATGTGCCCCTAAAACAGACACATATGCAATGCTCTCCAAAGCATTTGTGCAAAACCACAACCATCATTTACACACTTTGTTCTCTTACTTTACTTACTTTGATTTTCTCTCCCTCTTTCCTCTTTCTTTCTGTTCCTCTCTCAGGCACACCCAGTGCCAGAGGACATGGTGTGGACAATCATTGGTAACAGAGCATCCTTTAGTCCGATTGTTACTGTAGAGCCCAGGAGAAGAAAATTTCACAAGCCCATCACCATGACAATACCTGTGCCACCCAGATCCAAAGAGGCTGTTGCTAATGGACGCAAAGGAGAACCTGCCCCCTGCCTTAGACTGCTTTGTAGCATCACAGGCATGTGAATATGAATAGTGTGTTTGTTTATGTACTGAGTGTTTTAATAGAGGTGGCAGGGAAATAGTACAGTGTACGGCTGAATGATTATTTACATCTAAAAAAAATATGTCATGGGCAAACATACTACTACTGCCAATTGAAATCGTACTCAAGTCAACTTAAAAAGATCCAAATTAAGATTTGGATAGTAACTTTTAGCTGCTAAGCATATTTGGAATTATGAACATTTGCGATTAGTGATTCTAGAGCACTGTAAATATAACATAAAAAGCTCATTAGCCTCAAAGATGCTTTGAGTATGTGTAACACTACAGAAAACAGCGCTCCACACAGTGAGCGCAGTGAACAGCACATTCAGATTATTTATTTAAATCAAAGCCCTTGTTTGAAATTAACACTATGGGGCCCTATTATAGGCCAGTGGTGGCTCAGCTGTTAAGGCTCTGGGCTACTGACCGAAAGGTCGGGGGTACAAGCCCCAGCACTGCCAAGATTCCACTGTTGGGCCCTTGAGCAAGGTCCTTGACCCTGTCTGCGCCAGGGGTGCTGTTTCATGGCTGACCCTGCACTCTGACCCCAGCTTAGTTGGGATATGCAAAAACAACTGCATTTCGTTGGCTCTGTACCTGTACTCTGCACAATTACAATAAAGTTGAATCTTAATTTTATTATAAGAGCGCTAGCACTAAGCGCAGTGATATGCCATAAGTCATAAGCGCAATGTGAGCATGGCCATAAAGTTTTAGTATTTTCGTGAAACAATGTGCTAAATCTAGGCACAAGTGTGTTTGATGAAATTGCACGTGCGCACAACGCAGAATCTTTGTCCTATTATGTAGTCCATTCCCTGTGCTGTTTTTTGCAATATAAACAAAAACAGCACATTCATAAGAAGTTGGTAGTGTAAATGGACGTATGTAATGAATTAGAATAATAGAAATATGGGCACACTCTTTTATATGCTTAGAAAATGTTATTCTCATCAGAACTTGGATGAACGCTCTGTTAAATTATAGGGAATACAAATATTATTAATAATTTTCATCTACTGACACAAATTATGGCTAGTATTAACAGTGATTGTATCAGCACGCACTTCACATCTACTGGTCAAATTTACTGAAACAAAAAAAATGAAGCCAAAAATATTTCTTAATTCAGATTACAGTTCAGATAAAACAGAAATTTAATAAAAATAACAAAATGGTAAAAAAAAAAATCACATACCAAATCCAAACATTTTATCCTCTCCAGCTTCTTTCACCGGCACCTTTTTCAGTGACTTAAAAATCACTCTATGACAACAGGTGGAAAAATACCAATACAAATTAGATCATAAATACAATTTTAAATATAAACATGATAACAATAATTGAAAAATAAACCACGACCATACATTTTTGTTTTATCTGATCATCAATGACATAATTAATGGTTCCACTATATTTTCAGAGATTGCACATTAACTTTATTACCACCTGCTGGTGGAATCTCCAAACTGCAAATGCAGGAACTGAGTTTAGACTTTGCGCTTTTCAAAAGTCTCATTGCAATGAACTGTTTCGCAGAAAAATTGCAAATTGAGCTTTGCGCCACTTAATTTACATACAAATCACCCACAGTTTGTAGGCATACACCCACAGTTATGGCAAACACTCACACACGCCCACTTGTCTGCGTTGGCACAAAAATTGCACTTAGAATTAGAGCTCTTGCTAACTTGGAAAATACGTAGTGCATGGTTGTAGCACTGTGCTTTGCACACTCATAAAAATAGAGCCCTATGTCATATCACGACTTCGATTTTATTTCGATTAATGGTTCTGCCCTAGCACAGTGTAATATTGAATTTCTTTTTTGTCAATGAATACACTGATGCCAGGTGTGACTATTTACAATGTTCAGAGTTTCAGTGCTTTAATTTACCTGTGTATATGTGTGTGTATGTATATATATATATATATATATATATATATATATATATATATATATATATATAACAAACATGCATTTCATCTGAAATTTGTCTGCAAATTTGTTATCCTAATAAGCTAAATTATATTTACGTTTACATTTATGCATTTGGCATACTATATGTATTCAAGGTATACAATAGTTATTTTTTGGGAATCAAACCCAAACCATGGCATTGTTGACACCATGCTCTGCCAGTTGAGCTTCAGAAAACATTCAAAATGCAACAACAGCTACACATAAATTAGATGCCATTTGAATTTAAATCGAGCATTTGAATTTGTTTTATATAGCATTGAAAAAGAGGAAGACTGTTGATATTAAACATACATGCAAGTCATGTCAAATAAATCCTGCTACCCAATAAAAAATATTAGTAAATCATAAATTGTAACACTAATGGTATCGAATCTTCGAAATCTTACATAATAATATGTTAATCATGTTTTTTAGGTGGAACGTCCCCTGCCCAGTGGGAAGATATCACTGGTACCACTCCACTCTCCTTTGTAACAGACTGTGTGTCCTTTACCACAAATGTGTCTGCCAGGTGAGACACAAACACTGTGGCTGATACGTGCTTCAGTATACTAATGAAAACTGTGTGCATTTCGGTACGAGAAAAAGAGAATCTCAGCAGATGTCAGAGTATATTAGATGCAGATTCATATCATGTGCTTACTTTGGACTGGAGGACAGAAGAGGATCTCTGTCCAAGATTAAATTATGTAATTCTAACCATGTTCATCTGCACGTCCACAACGTCATACACTGATGAAGCTAAACCGTGACTGCTAACTGTTGCCTAGCGACCGCCACATACAGTATATGATCTGGAACTTCTGGAAATATGAAATATCGAGTAGAGGAAGGTTGACATGAGGTCAATCAAGAGGTTGAAATAACCTATAAGCTCTTTTACAAGAACAGACACCTTTTCTTTTAACAGTGTAGGGGATCTGCTTAGCATTCTGCTTAGAGTTTCACTGGTTTGTGATAATCAGTTCTTAAAGGAATGTTCTGATTAAATTCAATGTAAGCTCTATTACCACAATTTGTAAAATCAAAACAAAATATATTGACAGTTACACAAAAGAGTGTATTGCCCCATAAACTTCCACTGTTAGTGGATTTCTGTCAATAATGTTTTTGTTTACAACCAGTGACTATCTCTAATAGCTTATTGAAGTACATTTTTTACCACAGCTTCTCAGTATAAATATTCAGTGTTGGAGACAGTATGGCTTAAGATTTTGTTTCCAAAACTATTCTATTATGTAAACCTTTTAGAACCAAGACCCAACTCTTCATCCCATGGAATTGTAACAGAGATAGTAAATATTTGTAAAATGTGAAGAATTTTCCTTATTGTGGGGATTTTCTTCCTCTCCTCTCTTTCCTGTAGATTTTGGTTGGCTGATTGTCAGCAGATCAGTGAGACGGTGGGTTTAGCATCTCAGTTGTATCGAGAGCTGATCAGTGTTCCATACCTGGCCAAGTTTGTGGTGTTTGCTAAAATGATCGACCCCGTTGAGTCCCGACTGCGTTGCTTCTGTATGACTGATGACAAAGCGGACAAAACTCTGGAGCAGCAGGAGAACTTTGAAGAGGTGGCCAGGAGCAAAGACATTGAGGTGTGCAGTTGTAACAAACAAGCACAAACCTACACACACGTGTACATAAATAATTCAAGATGAACATACTCTCAACATTTGGAAACAGTGAGACATGAGTTTGTGAATACATAACATAACAAACATGTTTTCTCTCTAATGCAGAACCCATATTCATATACAGCCATACTTTCATATTCTTCCATAATCCAAAACTGTAATCCCTTCCTGAACATTCACTGACACTGAGAGAAATAAGCATAATAATAGTTATGATTTGTGTCTTGTTTCTTTGATAGATTCTGGAGGGTAAGCCCATTCATGTAGAATGCTATGGCAACATCTCTGCTCTGACAAAGAGTGGTCAGCAACTCATCTTCAGCTTCTATGCCTTCAAAGAGAACCGGCTCCCATTCAACATCAAGGTTTGATAGCTCAGAGCTATTCATTAATCCATCGTAATTTCTTCAGTTATTAAAGATGTACACACAGATTTCCAATGATTTTGTATAATCAAGTTAATTAAATATACAGTAAAAAATCAGGTAGTTTACAAAAGTAATTGTGAATTAGTAAGTGTGTGAAGATGGAATGTTACTCTGTTTACATCAGATTTTCGTTCATTGTGTTTTTTCTTAATGCATATAAAAATGGTTCTTTACTATAGGTCAGAGACATGGGCCAAGAACCTTGTGGGAGAATCTCTTTCCTTCGAGAGCCCAAAACCACTAAAGGCCTACCACAGAGTGCAATTTGCAACCTCAATTTTTCACTGCCAACACACAGGAAGGTAAAACAAATACATTCAGTGATATCTCCTCTAATATTATCAAGAGCCTTCAACTGAAATTAAACTTGTCACAGAGCTATTTCTGTTGCTTCTGTAGATGTTACTTCATTTTGCCTTGCTTTTTGTCTTGCTCTCTCTTAACCTGTCTCCCTTCATGTGTTTGCATTTTCTACCATTTACTGTCCTTTCTCTACTCCTCTTCTCTGACCCTCTTGCCTCAACCCATCATTGGCTGCTGCTGCTCCATTTTTTATTATTCCAATGCATCATTTTAGGAAATGGAGTCGGATCCTGATGATGAGGTAAATATGACATAACTTGTCCACCTGGTGCTTATGTATTCATGTGCATTGTCTGTATGTGATTGGTCAAAAGTGTGTAGCTCTCCTATTGGCTAAAGTCAGCCAAGTGCATGTTTCTTTTGTTGATCAGTGGATTTAAACTATTATTTTTGTGCTTGGTGTTAACAATATTTGCTTATTTCTTTTGCTTTATTTTAAATGTATTTTACCAACTTTTTACATTATTAGGAAATGGACTGTGTTTATCTATTTGACCCTCACATAGGGGATCACATTTTAGTTTGATATGTAGCACATCATAAACAGATCAAAAACTCTTAAACAGACTTTCAAGACTTTAGAACATATCTTAAATTAAATGCACCATATCAAATAATACCTTTAAAGAATACCCTGTAAAAAATAAGGACCTACGTAAATAAAATGTTTTTAAGACAATCATTAAAGTAAAGTTAAAGGAAATTGTTGCTGCTTAAAAACATCATTGTCCTACAGTTTGGTAATTTTGTACTCACATAGGTTTTTTAACTTTTGTGTTTTACAGAATGACAAAGATCGACGACATACCTTTGCCTCATTAGCATTGCGAAGGCGCTACAGCTATCTGGCCGACCCAGCATCCAGTGAGTCTTATTTTTTATTCATGAAACATCACCTGTACATTAATGACACAGTCAATGCATCACAAATTCTATTGCATTTAACTAAGACTAATAATCTCATATCTTGCCATTTTTAAAAACAGAATTGCTACATTTTTTGCTTGCTTCGTTGCCTCTTCAGATTCTTTTTTTTAATCATGTGGTTTTGGTGTGTTGTTTTTATTGTTCCACATTTCATATCATTCGCTACCACAGTTTGTGTTTTGCCTGTTGTGTTTTTGAATAAACCCATTTTTGTGTCATTGTCATTATTGTTTCCAGTGAAATTGTTTTTCACAATTCATTTTATTTTACTTTCATAGTTGCTCATGATGAAAGACCAGAAAATTCAATACTATTTTTTTTTTTTACATTTATTTATTTTTTGTTTATTATTATTTGTTTGTTGAATATGTTAGTTGTTTAATTGGTTGAAACTGGACACATTGTCAAATTTGACTAATTTATCTGTATGTTTTAATTTGAAAGGGAATAGACAACTTAAAGGAATATTTCACCCACAAATTAAAATGTTGTCCTTTAACACTCCTGTTGTTTGAAGCCCATATGTCTTTCTTTTTTCTGTGGAACACAAAAGGAGATGTTAGGCAGAACAACAGCCTAAGTCACCATTCACTTTCCTTAAATGGTAAAAATATGCAATGAAAGTGAATGCTGACTGAGACCAACACACTGTCTACATCTCCTTTTTTGTTCCACAAAACAAATATAATCATATGGGTTTGTAAGAGCAAGAGGGTGAGTAAATGATTACAGAATTTACATTTTTGGGTGAACTATCCCTGTAACTTTTTGGCTGATATACTGTGTGTATGTATTTATGTATATATATATAGATAGATAGATAGATAGAGAGAGAGAGATAATTTTGTGTCTACCCCATGTGCCTCAAGAAAAGATTACATTTTGTATTATTTTTTATTTTTTTTCCGCATAGTTTTTCATTGTCAGACACTGCCACAGTCTCAGAATTTCCATCTGCTGTGCATCATATTTCTCATCTGACAAACTTTTTCTTGTTTCTCTTCTCTCTTTTTAACTGTTTCCGTTTTCTTTATGTTATACTTATTAATTTGATTATGCTAGAAACAGCTGAAAGAGGCCATAACACCACTCCAAAAACCACGGCGCAGCCTTCTGGCCATGCTTACAATCCTGTCCTTACGACGCGCTCCTACCAGGCCTGGGCAACAAGCTCTCCTGTCAATGTGCCTGGCCTGGCCAAGTCTGGATTTGGCTCCCTCTCCAGCTCCTCATCTAATACCCCCTCAGCCTCCCCACTGAGGTCGGTGTGGTCTGTGAATTCCATTTCTCCTATCAAATCCATCATTGGAGGTTCACTAGCATCTTCCATCAAATCTACCAGCGACGTTGCATCACCAATTCGATCTTACAGAACCATCTCCTCACCAATAAAGACTGTGGTTCAAGGTGCCCAGTACCCAGTCCAGGCCTCTCCTACCCTTCTGTCCTGTCCAGGGAAAAGTGCCACTGATTCAGTTAAAGGCCTGGCAGGCCTGTCAGCCAGGACCTCTCCAGTACCATCTGGAGGGACCTTGCTGGAAAGATCGTCCATTGCTATAACCCCTCCAGCCTCACCCAAGTCTTCTCTAAACATGTACAGCTCAAATTTGCCCTATAAATCTGTTTCAACATCAAACCCTCCAGCAACCAGCTCCCCCATTAAAACTGTCCCAGGCTTCTCCTCTATTAGAACCAGTGCTGATGCTTCTTGCTCTGCTAAAGGATTCCTGTCATCTCTCTCCTCACCATTGAAATCTGCCTCAGCCACTACGGCAGCTGCGCTGATCAATGGAACTGCTTCCCCGAACAAATATCGCTCCTCCTCACCTACAACTCATCTTTCTAGCACACTGCAGGAAAGAATTCAATCCACAACAAATGCAGCAACAACAAGTGTGAATGCTGCCTTTGATGAAGTAGAAAAAACATTTAATTCCTGCTCAGCTGGCTATGGCACTCTGAAGTCAATGTCCTCCACTCCCTCATCCTCTTACCAGTCTATCCGTTCCTCTGCATCCAGCTCATTGTATGCCTCCCTCAGATCTCCCCCCAACTCTACCACTTCAGTCACTTCCAGCACAATAACAGTACCTGTCTATTCCATTATAAATGTCTTACCAGAACACCAGTTTAAAAAGCTCCCTGAAGTCTCTAAGTCAACAGCTGCTCTCCTTTCCCCAAGAAAGGCCATGCCCCAAGAGTTTAATGCCCAGACACAGTGCTCTTTTGCCAGAAATCTGTCCCCTGTGAAAACTCCCTTGTACATGTCCCCAGCAATGCTAAAATCAGCCACCTCTTCAACAACTCTGTCTAACAGCCAGGAGATACTGAAAGATGTGGCTGAAATGAAGGAAGACTTAATCAGAATGTCTGCCCTTTTGCAAACTGATACAAATTCAACCTCTAAAGGTTATCAGTCTGACTCTAAAGAACATAAAGTGGAGGATGAGGAGCCTTACAAGATTGTGGAGAAAGTCAAACAAGATCTAGTCAAAGTCAGTGAAATTCTTAGCAAGGATGTTTTGAGAGAGAGTGAGGCAAACATTAAAAACAGCAAGATAGAAGATGTCCTGGAGAATGACATTGATGATAATCCACAAAATGAATGGAGGTGCCCCCCTCGATATGAAACATTAGCCCCTCAAATCAAAACAAAATCAGTTTCTGACAGAGATTTTAACCTTGCAAAAGTTGTTGACTACCTAACCAATGACATTGGCACAAGCTCTCTTTCAAAAATAGCAGAGGCTAAACAAAGGACGGAAGAAGCAAGAAAAGAAGGAGAGGAGAAAAAAAAACGGGTCCTAAAACCTGCAATAGCTTTACAGGAACACAAGCTCAAAATGCCTCCAATGAATATGCGTCCCTCTCCTTCAGATAAAGAACTTTCAAAGCTAGCTGATGCATTGTTTGGCCCTGAAATAGCACTGGACTCTCCAGATGATGTTTCCCATGACCAAGACAAGAGTCCACTCTCAGACAGTGGGTTTGAGACTCGTAGTGAGAGAACTCCTTCGGCCCCCCAAAGTGCAGAAGGTATGGGCCCTAAAGGCCTCTTTCAGGAGATTCCCCCAGTCATCACTGAAACACGCACTGAGGTTGTACATGTTATACGAAGCTATGAGCCTTCAGATGATCCTAAGGAGCCAGTATTGGAGGAGCCTAAAATGTCAAAACCTCTGTGGGGTGCTGATGCTGAGCCCCGGTCACCAGGCGGGTCTATTAAGGAAAGAGTGAAAGCTTACCAAGCTAGAGTCAATGCAGAGGATGATGTGATGGGGAAAGGAATGCGTGTCAAAGAGGAAACTCACATAACAACAACCACAAGAATGGTATACCACAAACCTCCTGCTAAAGCGGCTGGACCTGAAAGGATGGAGGAGACCATGTCTGTACGAGACATAATGAAGGCCTTTCAGTCTGGGAAGGATCCATCCAGGGATTTAACAGGCTTGTTTGAGCACAAAAGAGGCAATGAAGGGACAGAGCCTTCTCTTAGGCCTGTAGACCCAATGCCAAAAGTTGAGCGCATCATTGAGGTTCACATTGAGAAAGGCAATAAAACTGAACCAACTGAAGTAATTATCAGGGAAACAAAAAATCATCCAGAGAAAGAAATGTACATATATGAAGGCAACAGTGGCATAAAAGAACTACAAAATAGGATCGGCAATGAGCAACACGACAACATAGAAACTGAGGAATCACTTCCTTGTTATCTGGACTCCAGAGTCTCTTTGATGGATGATAAGACCCTGAAATTGCTTAGTCAACAGTCAGTTGAGTATCATGATGATGAGTCATCTGAAACAAGGGGAGAGTTGTGCAAATTTGCGGAGAAAATGCTCTTCTCCGAACAATTTGACTCATCCCATTCAGATTCAGATGAATCTGTGATTGACAGGTCTCGTTACTATGGTGAGGGAACACAAGGTGGCTCAATTAGAGAATTTATGTTAAAACCTGATAGGTCAGGTAGGTCATCAGAAGATGAAAATTATGACAAACTCACTCTATTGCAGTATGCCTCTGATCCTGATAGTCCAAAAAAGTCTATCTGGATGAAAGTTTCTGAAGACAGACAGAGTAAAAACAGGGAGAAGCATAAATATGAGGACAGAGTAGATAGAACTGTAAAAGAGGCTGAGGAAAAACTAAGTGAAGTCTCTCAGTTCTTTCGTGATAAAACTGAGAAACTGAATGATGAGCTTCAGTCCCCTGAGAAGAAGCATCACAGGCAAGATGCAAGAGAGACTCGTTCTGGGCCTAGCTCAACTTGCAGTAGCCCAGAGAGGTCAGTGCACAAGAATGGAGGGACTGGAGAGGACTGGAGCAGAGGCAGGTTTAGGGATAAGTATGGTTCTCATGACAGAAAATGTGCCAGCCTACCAAGCAGCCCTGAAAGGCGGGTTTTGCTTCAATACAGTGATGACCAAAAAAAGGGGGACTGCTCATCCGGAAGCAGTGCAAGTGAATCCTCTAAATATTTCCAACCTTCAACATCTAAGGTTAGCTCAGTCAGAATGAAATTTGAATCAGAGGCCCAGAAGCAAGATAAAGGTAGTCAATGGGGTCAAACGTCAGGATCCCCAGTGAGAAAGCTGCAGGAAAGTAAACTGCCGGTTTATCAAGTTTTTGCTGGAGGGAATCTCCCTAAGTCAACAGAGTCATCTGAAAGTGAGAGAAGCCCTAAGAAAAATGGTGACAGTGGGCACAGTTACAATGTTCGAAATGCTCAATCCTTTGCCCAAATCCAGCACGGTGACAGACAGAAAAATAGGTCAGATAGCTCTTCACCAAAACATCACCAAAATGTATATAGCAAAGAAGAAGTTGTCAGTGAAGACAGGAAAATAGTAAAAACCCGGGAAAATCATGGCAATGGGGAACTAAAACCTCAAAAAACAAAGCTGACCCATTCCCTAGAGCATGATAAGCAAAAGGATGACTCACAGAATGAGCAACACTCATTCAGAGATGGAAACACCTCAAAGGAAGAAACTACTAAAAATATAATTTACACAGAGCTGGTAATTCAAGAAAAATCTAGTAATACTGAAAAAAGCAATGGGGCTCTAAAAAAAAACTTGGAATCACAAATTCCTGTTAGGGTCTCATCTAGTTTTATAGACCATCATCAAAATAACACTTTAAATGTAGATTATTCCATAAAATCTGAAAAAACAGGGTCTCGCTTAGGCAGAAATACAAAAACTATTTATGGTGCTAACAAATCTCCTAGTGATGTATCCACAGTAAAGAACTCAGATTCTAACAGGCAGATTGTTAATTTAGTGTGTAATGGTGTTGATGCTAACCAAGTTAATTATATTGAACAAGTGACCCCAGGTGTCACTGCAAACATTAAACCTCTCCCAGTTTATGTCAGCATTCAAGTAGGTAAACAGTATGAGAAAGAGACTGCTACTGGGCAACTGAGCACTTACAGGAAAGTAGTAAGCCATGAGAGTCGGACAGTACATGACACACGTGGATCATTCTATACTATCAAACAGAAACCATCCCCACAGGGCAGCCCTGAAGATGACTCACTAGAGCAGGCAACGTTTATGGACAGTTCAGGAAAAAGTCAGGTAACACCTGAGACGCCTACCTCTGAGGAGATTAGCAACAACCTGAATTCCAGAGCTCCTGACTTCATCATTGGTTCCATGACTGGAATGCCTAGCCAAATCTCAGAGGAGTCAGAGGAAGAAGAGCAGCCTAAAACATTCATTTTCAAGGAATTACCAGCAGATAAAGCCAAATCCATCACCCAATCATCAGAGCCTTCAAAAAGAAAACAAGACTCATATGGAAAAAGGTCAAAAGACAAGCGCATAGCTTACATTGAGTTCCCACCACCACCACCTTTAGAAAGAGAACAAGCTAGCTTTGAAGAGAGGGGGTCATGCGCTTCCTCTGAAGCGGAAACCGAGATGATGGAGGTAAACCTCCAAGAGGAGCATGACAGGCATTTCCTTGCGGAGCCAGTAATCAGAGTCCAGCCTCCCTCCCCTCTCCCTCCTGGAGTTGACAACAGTGACTCTAGTGATGATGAATCTGTTTTTCAGCCTGCCCCC
This sequence comes from Xyrauchen texanus, assembly GCF_025860055.1. Taxonomy (NCBI): domain Eukaryota; kingdom Metazoa; phylum Chordata; class Actinopteri; order Cypriniformes; family Catostomidae; genus Xyrauchen; species Xyrauchen texanus. Next base: position 12,476,261 of record NC_068297.1, on the reverse strand, counting down.
CTCAAAAAATACACCTTCAAAATGACTGAGGAGTGCGAGAAACATGTCAAGCCTAGAAAACCAGAGCGAAACAGCTCACACCAGGAGTCAGGCATCAATGATATTTTAAAAGGAGAGGAGGTAGAATGTGAACAGAATGGAAATGATCAGTCTATCACTGATTGTTCTATAGCAACAACTGCTGAATTTTCACATGATACAGATGCTACTGAGATAGATTCTCTTGATGGGTATGACCTACAAGATGAAGAAGATGGGCTGAGTGACCCTAAAACATCAAGCCTATCAAATGAGGGAAAAGCAGGTGATCGTTCCTTTAGCCAGCGCAAACTTGAAGTGATTGAAGAGGAGAGCACTCAAAATGAGGAATCAGGGGAAAAGGGAAAAACTAAAAGATCATCTGGGAAAAAATTAGACAATGGAAAAGATCAGGAAAAAAATTATTCATTGGAGGGAAGACACCCTGATAGACAAGTTTTTACAGAAAATTATTTTAACTGCCAATTAGAGGAGGACATAAACACTACCTTTAAAACTGTGGCCACTAAAGGCTTAGATTTTGATCCGTGGTCTGGTAAAGTGGGAGAGGAGGGAACGTTTGAGGCTAAAAACAAAGATGAAGATCCAAAACCGTGTGCTTTGTCAGTGGATGACAAATCACAAGCAACCACACCGGATACCACTCCAGCAAGAACCCCAACAGATGAGAGTACCCCAACTAGTGAGCCCAACCCTTTCCCCTTCCACGAGGGCAAGATGTTTGAGATGACCCGCAGTGGTGCTATTGACATGAGCAAGAGGGACTTTGTTGAAGAGAGACTTCAGTTTTTCCAGATTGGTGAGCATACTTCAGATGGGCAGTCAGGGGACAAGGGGAAAGGGAGCAGGAATGCAGGGGTAGTTGCCTCTCACTCAAAGGCAGGGGAAAGAGCTGTAGAGGGGAAGGTAGAGGCAACCACAGACATAACACCATCCAGAGGCTGCACAGCCCAGGGCAGCACTGATTGCCTGGACGCACCTCCATCCGCTGACACCACCTCATGCACTGTCACAACCTCCAAGGTCGACCCCAAATTACGCACCCCCATTAAGATGGGCATCGCTGCTTCCATTACTATAAAGAAAGACACTGGCTCAGCTGAACTGACTGATGTTAAGGCTGAGTCCTCAGACAGTCAGATGGTGGATTACATTAGCATGGAGTCACAATTAGCAGAGAGTCACTTTAATAATAGGTGCACTGACACTTCCCCAACTGGCAGGAAAGATTACCCCTCAGAAAACTGCAATAACAACAATAATTTAGAGTCATCTAATGTCCAGGCCAACTACATCCAGTGTGGTAGTGTAGTATTCAATTTGCAATCATCCTCTGAACCCACTTTACAGAAAGCTAGTAGAATAGAGGCTCAGTTCTGTAAGGAGTCCGTTGAGAGAGCAGATAAATGTAGAACTCAGAATCATCAGAGTAAAGTGGTCTTAGAGAACAGGCAGCTCAAGTCCAGGCTCCCAGTCAAGGCAACAGGGTTCAGTTTTAACACACACAATTCAGGAAAGCAGAAACCTAAGCAGGTTGTGAGGCCAGAGGCAAGGAAAGTGGATCTTACTCCCATAGCGACTGAGCCCAAATCTAGGATTCCCATAAAGGATGTCAAAAAGAATGGTGCAGGAATCTCAGCTGTTACAGCTCAGGTAGTTCCAAGGTCAAGTAAGCCCATCGAGTCAGAGAGATCAGTCAGACCAGTAGTTCCCTCAAGGCTGCCATTCAAAGACAGGGCATCTAGTGGTTCAGAGGCAGGTAGAACCAACCTTAGTGAAGTGTGTAGGCAGTCTATTGAGTTCTTAAAGAATGTTAGCGGTGAAGCAATAAAGGTGGCTGAACGACTTTCAGATGAGGAGAAACAGACGCAGGGAGAGCAGTCGGAGGAGGACAGCAGCACATCACGAAGCACCTCAATATCGGACCCCTCTCAGTCCCAGCCCTCCCTCTCCACTGGCTCCTCCCGAGGGGTCACACCCTCTAGGATAAAGGTCACAAGGGTGGCGGGCAGTGAGAGACGGAGGAGTAGGCGGACTGGAGGAGGGAAGGAGTGCAGTAAGAATGAAGGGGCCCGCAGATCGCCCCCCGTCGCGGAGATCAAACCTAGTTTGTAAAACTTTATTGAAAACTTTACTTGATCCTTAGTTGCATGAACCGTTATGACTGACTGGATTGCCTGTGGCGTGAACAGTAGCTGTCATTCCTGTCATTCTCTCATCACTGCTGTGTGACTGTACTGTACTGTATCTGTCACTGTCAGATCTCTCCACCTCTCTTCCCTACCTAATTTGTCATATTGAGTCATATTCAGGGTGGTGCACTGAACAGTCTTATCTGTGCTGGGGTTGGACTGAATGTTGTTGTTGAGGAATGTACTTCTTTCAGTGTTTATGAGCTTTGTTAGAAAAAAGTGCAATGTTCTCTGCATGCTTACGTACTCATCTTGGCAATATATTTTTTGTTTATATTTTGTTTTAATTTTTTATATACTTGTATAAAGTCATGGTTATTGCCTGCATTAATTTTGTGGAAAATCTATTTACATAGAATCAGCGCACAAACCTGTTTAGCTGAAACATTGTAGCTCACTGTCTGTCTGTCTGTTCTTCCTTTCCTAGCCAAACGCAGGACTATTTGAAAATGTCACATATTGTTTTATCTTGAGTTTAATCCCTCTGTTAGAGAAAATAATTGGATTCATAGTTGCCTCATTTGAAAAAGCATATTTGGCCAGAAAAGAAGGAAGTCATCTGAATTTTAATTTGAAATAAATAACATAGACTAAAATGTTTGTTCTGTATGTCGTCACAGGTCCACAGAGTCCCTGTGAGAGAACAGACCTTCGCATGGCCATCGTGGCTGATCACCTGGGACTGAGCTGGACAGGTGAGACTTACTTTGCCCCAAATTTCAGGTTTAATTTTACAGTCCTAATTTCCAGGTAATGGGGTGGCTGTGGCTCAGGTGGTTGAGCGGGTCGGCTGCCAATCGCAGGGTTGGTGGTTTGCTTCTCGGCCCACATGACTCCACATGCCGAAGTGTCCTGAGGCGAGACACTGAACCCCAAGTTGCTCCCAATGGCAGGCTAGTGCCTTGCATGGCAGCTGCCGCCATTGGTGTATGAGTGTGTGTGTGAATGGTGATTGGGACACACTGTAAAGCGCTTTGGAAACCTCTAAGGTTAAAAAAAAAGGCTATATAAGTGCAGACCATTTACCATAATAGCCCTCCTGAAACATTTGATCACCATTAATAGTCAATGGGAATGTAACATCAATACATGTATGGAGAGGTATTTTAGCAGCTGCTGTACCCTTTTGTGCATATGCTTGGTATTGCAGTGCAGTGCTGTATTTTATTTATTTATTTTTTATAAATCTGCATTGTTCTTCACTACTGACAACACACAAAGATTGACTGTACATCCCTAACATCTGATTCTCAAATGCTTGTTCAGTTATAGTTTCTAAAAGTTTCAAATGTTGTAAGCTCAGAAGCATCAATCAGAAACCTCAGAAACAGCAGAATGGAAGGATAATACAGTGTTTGCTGCATTTCTGTTTTTAGTTTTAAGGTGTCCTTTCTCTTTTCTTGACTTATTAGCCAGCCATGCAGAGATGGTTGTAGTAATAATAGGATCTGGTTTACTGTTCTTTAGAGCTTGCTCGGGAGATGAATTTTTCTGTGGATGAGATAAACCACATTCGCACAGAGAACCCAAATTCTCTCACAGCCCAGAGCTTTATGCTCCTCAAGAAGTGGGTCGGTCGGGATGGGAAAAACGCCACGAGTGAGAATCATTTTCTATTCATCTTTCCTACCTTGCCTTTTTCATTCCATTTTAAATTTTTCATTTTTACACTGATTCTGATGTTATGCTGGCTGCCTTTTGCTTTATTACAATGAAGTTACTTTTATTTCCTAAATTTTGTTCTTAGCGGATGCACTGACGGTGGTCTTGACTAAAGTGAACAGGATGGATATTGTGACACTGCTGGAAGGGCCCATATTTGACTATGGTAACATTTCAGGCACCAGAAGTTTTGCAGATGATAGCGCTGTGTACCAGGAAAAGGCGGATGGTAAAGTTTAGCCCCATCTAGTTGAACCTCTCACCCCCCAAACACACCCCCACCCTGACCTCACCCCTCCTCCCTCATTCCTTTTTAATGGTCACCTTTGTGTTTTCCTCTACAAACTTCCTGTAGTTTGGCACATTTCAATATTAGAGGGGCCACCAATAGCTACATTGTTTTGTGCTTGAACTCTACAATTGGACATTGCCCAAAATTAAAGATAAGATCAAATCCTTTTAAATGTCTCAAACACATGCAGAGTGTGTTTAATCACTCACTGTCTCTGATTTTAAAAATGTTCTGTACTCAGAGACTTTTAATTTTCTTTTACCCCATTCTCCTCCTTCCAACACTATATGCATGGACCTGGTTTGAACATGCATGAATATTGCCATGTGACGTGAAGCAATCACAGCATGATGCTTTGCCTCAACCAGTGTAGGACGGGCCGCTCTGAACTGTATTTTCCTGTTACACCTTGACACGCTCTTCTTATGGTTTTATTGCCAATTGCCAATTATTATTACTATATTACCAATTGAACATGAAACAAACACAGTTCTCTGGTATCAAAGGTATACATATATTTATTTTCTTTCTTTTAAAAAAATAAAGGATAGGTAGTAGCTAGTGTAACTTCTAATGAAGATGCATGCAATTACCAAGTTTTTGATGTTAGTTGGTAGAAATGTTCAGAAACTAGCCATTTGGTGTGTAGTGGACCACAGGGCATGGCCTCAGCTAAAAGACTCAGCTGTCCTCTGCCTCTCAATCCGTTGATCTGCTTCCTCCTCCATCTCTCCTCTCCTTCCCTGCACTGGAGCAAGGGATAAAGAATGAGAGGGGGGGGGAGGGTAGATCATCCTTCTCTCCGCAGTCTCCTCCTCCATGACAGTCTCCTGTGTCTCCCTCTGTCAGCCTGGCCTATTGCAAAGAAATGAATTGTCCTCTCCTCTCCTCAAGTACAATGCTTCATTTCCACCCTCAGTCACCACTCTGTCCATCACACACCCCTCCCAGATTACCCCTCATTTAGCTTATATTTCACACATTCATTGGCATACCATTCTAACCTGCATGTTCTTTTTTGTTTTGCTCTGCCACAACATGTGCTGCCCCTTGCTCCCTATGGCCTGAATGCTCCAAAACATCCTACATTATATTTGCCCTCTGCCTCTACAGCAAATTCATCTACTAATGTGACCCAAGATTGTTCACTTACCACTCAGCAAATCCCTTTTCCAGCAGCCTCTACTCCCAAACCCACAAACTCTATGTCTGCATCTAATTCTCCTATTCAGCCTACCCTCTCTCCTTCTCCCTCTCTCATCATGTCAGCTCCTATTTCTGCACATAGAATTTGTCTCTCTCCCTCACACTGCTCTTCTCCTCTCCCTCCTTTCTCTCCCTGTGCATCGCGTAGCTTGAGTCCTGCCCCATCCTCCCCTCCACCTGGACTCTTGCCGACTTGTGCATGCTGTCACTGTCCCTGTGTGCCCCCAGGACCCCCCCTCACCACTCCATCCCTCCCTCTCAACTCCTCCACTATTGAACTGTTCATTTGAACACCACAGATTTTTGTCTCCCACATTAGCATACACATATCATGACTATTATTTTGAAACTTACACATTATGTTTCCTATTTGAATGGTCTGTTGTCTTGCATAACTCTCAAATACACACAACAAACGCACACTTTAATACTAAGACCAAAAGCATGCTATACACAATAATGTGAATGCAGACCCAGAAATGCTTGCCATGTTTTATTACAAAATGCATCAGAAAGCAATTTTGAATGCAATGCATGAAATCAAGCTTGTGCAGCTAGAAGCATTTTTGTTCACATACAATATTTTCATACACGCTAATGTTAATTTTTTAGGTAAGCCAAAGTTAGATACTGCAATTTTGAGGCTCGTTGTCAAATGCTGTCAGCACAATGCATGGGGAAATCAACCTCACTCACATATATAAACACACATATCAATACACATTTTTTACAATGGGGAGATTGTACAGGCACATGCCAACCCCTCAGTTTCTGGAGATTTTAATCTGTTGCATTGTCATTGTGCATTAACTGTGTGCATGTACAGTCTGTGGTTTTGATTTTTGTTCTTTGAGGTGGACTTAGGTGCTTTTCTATGTCTGTGTTTAATCATGCATACGTATGTGTTTGTGTGTGTGTGTATGTGTGTGTGTGTGTGTGTGTGTGTGTGAGATTGTATTTGGGTCCTGGCACGTCCATCCATCTGTGTATGTCATCTCACCCAGGTTACCACAACACCCTGGCTCAACTGCAGTCAACTACCAACCCCACCCCCACCAAACCCCCTACCTGTCCTTCTATGTCTGTTGACCTCAAACCCATCCTAGATCTGCCCCTTTACCCTCCCCCTTATTGCCCTTCCTGGGGGCTAGAACAGAATAGCAAGGAAGAGTCTGTCAGAATCACCCAATCCAGACCCTGTGACTTACCCCTGTCGCAACCCATAAACAACCCTAACATTCACTCTGAAACATTTGTAGAAATACACACATACTCTGAGACCTACACTCAACCACACTCAATCTCTGAGATTTTATCTGATCCTCACTCACACTCTCAGCTCCCTCATGACAACCATAAACACGCAACTAAACTCTCAGCTGACACACATACACTCGCCCAGGTTTATCCACTGCCCCCTTCTCCAACAAACCCTGCTGAACCTCTTTGTAACCCCACAGCCCCTATGCCACCCCAGTCTTCCGCAAACACAGCCCCATCTCTAATCAAGCAGGACCACCAAATACAGGGCTACCAGGGGTTACAAGACAAGGAACCGAGAGAAGAAAATGAGGTGGGGAAAGAGAAAATAGAATCTTTTCACTCCCAACATAACGCATCCCTTCCAGTGGAACGAAGTGACTTAACACACATGGAAAAAGAAGAGAGCAAGAATCCATCATCATCATTAATACCATCACCATTAGAAGAAGCTGAGGTTAATATGAGAGGACAGGAGAGAATGTTCTTAAAGGAGGTCCAAGGTCATGATAAGTGTAATCTCCTTTTGCGACCCTGGGCAGAGGTCTTGAGGGAATCTGGCTCAGGAGGAGAGGATGAGGAGGAATGTGAGAAGAGACAGGAGCAACTGGAGTTGTCAGGAGGCAACATCAGAGAGAGTGAGAGGGAAGTGAATGAGAAAATAATTTTGGAGAAAGGTAGTGAGATAGTAAGAGGTGTTGAACAAATTGAGTCTGAGTTGTGCTCGCTCTCCACAGGCTGGCTCATTGAGACCGCCAACAGTAATGTAGAACCGCCCACTTCAGGGCGGAGTCTCAGCTCTGACCACATGGACAGACATGACAACAGGTACTTGACTTTATGGCACTCATAAAACACATTTGCAGAACAAAGAAAGTTTATTGTAGTGAATATACTTGCATTAAACCACTCATTGCTTGAAGAAATAGTTCAAAATTGTGTCATCAATTACTCAAATACACTTCTTTCAAACCATTATGACTTTCTTTTCTTCAATTAAACACAAAAGATTATTTCTCCATTCAACAAAAGCATATAATGACCTGGGACTGTCAAGCTGGCAAAAATGCTATATAAAAGTAATGCATACATATAGTTTTCAGAAGCAATTCTAAAGGTTGGGCATTAAAGAAATTTCTCACCCATTTGCCATCCAACATGTGTATGACATTCTTTCTTCTGCAGAACATAAATTTAAGGGATAGTTCACCCAAAAGTGAAAATTCTCTCATATATTCACCCTCATGATATCCCAGGTGTGTATGACTTTCTTTCTTCACCAGAACACATTTGAAGAAAATAAGAAAAATATTTTAGCTCAGTAGATCCTTAAAATGGAAGTGGTCGTGATCTGAGTTTTGAAGCTCCAAATAGAACAGATCGTCATCCATATGACTCCAGCTGTTAAATGAATGTCTTGTAAAGCGACACGATCGCTTTTGTTGTGGAAAAGATCAATAGTTAAGTACTTTAACTCTAAATCGTTGCTTCCGGTCAGCAGCGGTATGCACATGTGACGTAATCGCGTTGGCACATGATACACGCGAGAACTGAGTCACGTGCGACACGCATGGAAGAGTAGGTGGAACACTGTACAGAAGCTTTGTTGGTTTTGGTTTAGATCTGTATTTATCTGTTTCTTTACTCACAATGGTGCATTTGTGTGCTTATCCTGGATGTCTCAACCGAGAGGAGAATGTGAGATTACGTCCATAACATGGTGTGGTGACTGGGGCCAAGTGACGGCGGTGCGTTGCGAGGCCGGGATGGACACATGGGGCGAATTATCTCACCCAGTTGTTGGTGATTGCGTGTTGGCGGGCGAGGGATAAAGCCGCAACCAGAGAGAGAGAGAGAGAGATACAACAAGGCTGTGCATGTGGTTGAGAGCTGCTGCTGAAAAGCAGAGCGACTGCGTGGTCAGTGAGCTGAAAAGCCACTAGGGTGTGTGATGCTGAAAAGCATTGTGAATAGGAAGACACTGAAAAGTGTGAAAATAAATGTTGTGCATGGCAACGCAAATACATCAAACAAGAGACCACCCTCTCATGAATCTTACTGGAAGCGTTGGATTATAGTTAAAAAATACTTGAATAATGATCTTTTTTCACTCTAAAAGTAATCGTATTGCTTTAAAATACATTCATTTTACCACTGGCTCATTTCAATGATGTTTATGCTGACAATCTGTGATTTTTGGAGCTTCAAAATCACCATCCACTTGCTTTTCTTTATTATATTATAAATATTTTGCTGTTTTTCTTCAAATGTGTTCTGGTGAAGAAATAAAGTCATACACACCTGGGATATCATGAGGGTGAGTAAAGAATTTTCATTTTTATGTGAACTATTCCTGTAACGTTTTTAGAAGAATATATCAGCTCTGTAGGTCTATACAATGCAAGTGAATGGGGACCAAAGCTCCAAAAAGCACATAAAGGCAGCAGAAAAGTTATCCATAAGAATCCATTGGTTTATAACAAGTCTTTTGAAGCGATCCATCAGTTTTGGATGGGAGCAGACCAAAACATAACTCCTTTTTACTATAAATCTGGACATCAGCCGTCTCCTTGACGATCATGATTTCATGCTTGATTACACTTCCTTGCACCATCTAGTACTACTTGCATTCGACAAGCACTTGGAACTCTTAGATAGTTTCAGAAGACATGGATTTACCTAATGGACTTTTATGCTGCCTTTATGTGCTTTTTGGGGCTTTAAAGTTTTGGTCAGCATTCACTTGCATTGTAGGGAACTACAGAGCTGGCGTGTGGGTCATTAGATGATGAGAGCATTTTCATTTTTGAGTGAACAATTGCCTGTACCCGAGTACATGTGACCCACACTAGCCTGATCTTTACTGTCAAATATTACACCCGAACCTGAAATTGCTCTCTCTTTATCACCTTTTTCTTCAAGCCAGTACATTTGTTACAATAGGCTGTATTTTATTTAAGCATCATTGACATAACAGTATTCAAATATAGTTTGAAGTGAACAATCTGGAATCATGTGTAACAGTTTTATCACATGAGTTGACAAAGTTCTCTTTGCAACCTGGACTTCTTCAGAATGTTGAATCTTTGTGACACCTGCAATAAAAAAAGCTAAACACAATGTATAAAACAAAACGCAGGTAAAAACTTTTCCGTTTGTGCGTATCTGTTTATGAGAGCGAAACAACTTACTTTAAAATTAGAAATAATATACATTAAATGTAGCCTATTATATAAAATATATTTTATTATCTAAATATTTAAAGTTATATATGTTACAAACCTGAACTCAACCAGAACACAAAGTAATACTTGAAAAAACTCGAACTGCCTTTGCTTTCATATCTTGTTTACACTGCTCTGCTGTAAAAGGTCACATGAAATGCAAGAAGCTATGATGTTCAGCATTAATGACGTCAAACCTTGTGGGATGTATCTTCATGCAGAATATTTGAATATATGTGACCATGAAGGATAGCATCTTTTGTGTTCAATGAAAGAAAGTCATTATGGTTTGTAACTATATGAGCCTTAGTAAATTATGACAATAAACAATTTTCCATGAACTAGTTAAAACAGATTTACCAAAATGTGTCGCAATTGTTAGTTTTTGATGCATTCTCAGCTAGAATCTTTGAAAGATTAATCTGTTCTTAACTTATAATTTTTGTCCAGTTAGCCTTTGTTTTATTTAAACCCTCTTTCAGTCAAGAGAACTCCAGTGACTCTTCGGGAAGACCTCGACAAAATGGTGAGCACTCCGGCACTATACCCTACAGCTCAGTGTCTCAGGAATCAGCCAATGGAGTGATGGCAAGGGTGGGAAAACAAGATGGAGCTCTGATTTTTGAGCACAAAGTCCAGGTAAGATAAGCAGTAGATTACCAGCAGTTAATAGCTGATTAGATTATGCTGCTCTCTTTGCATCATCTGATATCTATATTTTTAATTCAATCTTTATCTCTGTTACTGTGAAATGAGATACTGTTTCATGTGAAATAGAATGAAGAGTTTTGTTCCCTAGTTTGGTTTTCTCATTCACATCCATTTACCCTCATAAGGTTTATGTACTCCTGAGTGAATACACTGACGAAATACACAAATGAAATGAGAGAACTGAAAAAACAAAGGCAGACACACATGTTAAGGTGTACTTTATATGCATCCATTAGCAGCATTCATCAACAGAGAGCGGCCTGGATGAAGAGCGCACTGTCACCACCAAAGTGTTCCGTAGACGACTCATTCTCAAGGTACCTGCCAGCTAAGCCGCAGGGCTGTCAGGTTTAGATCTATACAAGGGATATTGGTACAGGTCCAATTTTTGTGGATTTTGAATATGTCCCACCTGTGGACTGAATCCGATTCAGCCAGTCAAAACATGCATCATGATCATGTCTTTGGTCATGTGTCTGATCACTTGGTTCTTGCTGTGTGTTGGTTTCTTTGTACTTGTTACACTTACAAGTGCTTGGTTTAGGTTTTCATCTTTTTAGTGATCTGGTCTTCAGCTTTTGTAGCTTTAAAGTTGATGTGTGTAATTGCAATGTTAAAATGATTTATCCTTTCCTAGCTTAAAATGCAGAGACAGCTATAAGTAATCCATTTGTTGGTTGATTACCCCTAAAAGTGTAAATGCTGTGGCTCTGTGATGCTATTACAATAAACTCTGTTAGTTTGAGCAACCCGACCAGCCCAACATAGCAACATTAGCTCAACCAATCGGAGTGAGAAATTACACACTTCGTCTTTAATGTGTGTGTGAGAGTGAGTGAAAGATGCTTGATTTGAAAGAGTGTTTTTAAAAAAAAACACTTTGTGTGATCTCTAAAGGTGGTGATTCTGTGCATGAAGGCATGTTGTCTCACATTTAAAGTTCAAGCTTTGCTTGCCAGGTTCAGATGGCTGCTTTGGGTGTGTGGAAACATGCTTGTAGGTGTGGTGTGCTGCTTTTGAAGGTGTGCTGGATGTGTGTGTGTGTGTCAGCTTATTAAACCAAAGGGTCTCTTGTTTTAGGGAGAGGAGGCACGAAACATTCCTGGCGAGTCAGTTTCGGAGGAAAAGTTTATTGATGAGGATGGAAACATCATCACCAGAAAAGTAATTCTGTTGTTCTCTATATGTTTCATTTTTGGTATCTTTCCAATTCTCTTTTATTTGTTATCTGTCTGATATGAAACATTTTTACTCCCTTAACTTGCTTGCAATTTCTTAGCCTTTTCATCTTCAGAGCTGATTTAAAGACACTGAGACAAAAATAAACTAGATTTGCATTTCCTTATGGAAATACTGTACCGATTTTTACAGTGCAGGAAAAGTATTCAAGTTTTAGGTAAGTCTTGGTACTGCAGAAATGCTGCATCAGAGCCTTTTGCGACTGGCTACGTTTACATGCACCCTCATAATGCGATTACAATGCGATTAAGGCAATACTGTGATTAAACTGTTGCTTTTGTAAACAGAATATTGTGATTATGATATTGCTATTATGCTAATAATCAGAGAAATGATAATCACAGTATGATATGAGGAGTACTGCTCCTATCTGAATCGCTTTATACTGGCATGTAAATGCTTTAATCGCATTTCTTCCTGCCTGAAGAAATGTGAAAGTGCGCCAGTGCTGCAGACGGATGATGTTACACTCAAGCATAGGTTAAAAAATATTGCGAAACAGAAGAGAAATGGCAGTTTCTTGCACTGTTTTCCAGAAGTGGTGGTCCCCAACTGCAGAATCTACAGCCCCACGGCCAAGAAAACATATTTTCCCAAGTTATGAATGTCCGTTTGAAGTCTTAATTGAATGTTGGTGAGATAAAAAAGACTGTATTCTGCAAAAAAAAAAGAAACAAGGCAAGTACGTCTTTCAAGCGAGTTTGTCCTTGTGGGGGGAGCACAACAACATCCAGCGTGCGTTTTCCAATTCACAAACAAGTGACTGTTATGAACTGATTGTTTTTAGTGAATCAAAGCAGACAGTGCATCCAGTGTAGTCGAAAATGACTCCTATTAACTGGTTCTTTTAATAAATCTTTCAAAAAGAATCACAAACTGATTGACTAATTTTCCTTATGCCAAGCTGTATTTAAAGATACATATTTGCAACAAGATGTTTTTTGTAATATTATTTTACAAAAGCATTAACACATCAAAGTTCTCAGCAATAATCAGAGTATTGGCATGTAGCATGTAAACGGGATTGAAAAGGTTTGCCCAAATCATATAAACATCTGTGATGAGGAGGAGGGCATGGCCGGCGGTGAATCGGCGGATCAGCGGGAGATCGAGATAAAGAGGAACCGAAGGTGCCAGTTCAAGAGAGAGCGAGACGCACACGGCCACGCTGCATGTGTGTCTGTGTTCGTTTATGGTTTATGTTTTAAGTTCATTTTAATCATTAAACCATTATGTTGATTGTTCTGCCGGTTCCCGCCTCCTTGCCCATCCATTACCTGTTATAACATCTTCATGTAATTATTCCTTATACTCTGATTTTTGCAAGCCACTGTCATGCTGTTTAAGCACATAGATTTGAATCAACACATGGTGCGACATCATCTTCGCAGTTTAAATGTGGTTATAGATAGTTAAACAGATGCAATAATTATGAAATCAATTCAGTTTGCAAATAACACTATGACATCATTGGTGTTGGTTACATACAGTGGGAAATTTTTAAACTGAAATGGCTTCAGAGGTATAAAATTCATTTAGAAATATATATATATATATATATATATATATATATATATATATATATATATATATATATATATATAATTTTTTAAATAAGGCTGAAATTAACAACGGTTTAAATGGACACTGCACATTAACAGGTTTGCACTGGATTAATTGCAGACGTTTAATACTTAGTGTTAGGAGTTTAGAACAAACCCCTCACCAGTGTGTTTGAGCAACATAAATGCAGTGCAGCGCTGCAAGCACTGTAATAAATAATATTTCTCTCTTGCAGCTCAATCCTCTGTAATCTTTACTTCCACAACCTTTCTCTTTCCTCACATGCTATTTTCAATGTCAAGCATTAGTGTGAACTTTGACCCTCGATACTCATCTACAGGTCATTCGAAAGGTGATTTGCCGTGTGGACACGCCTACTCCAGAATACCAGGGCTTGGGGAGTGGCACAGGGTCACAGGGAGATCCTGATTACCCTTTAAGTGCTGCCACTCCGGAGAAGAGCCACGACCCCCTAGTCCCTGACATCCAAATCCACCCTGCTGCACATGCTGAGGTTTGCACAGTCTGTGTGGAGTGTTTTTTTTTTTTTTATCACACACAGAAGACGTAACGTTCTATGTTACAGTGACAGTTTTGTTATCATATTACAGGCATGAAAACTCCTCACTTTTCGGCAAAATTCACCGTTTTAAAACCAAAATGGGTCACCTTCGTGATTTGTGCAGATCTGATGAGAAAATATTCGACGGGGGGGGGGGTTGTGTGGCCAGCATTTACCTGCCTTATCTGCATAGTTACAATAAACTTCATAACTTTAGGCTCTGCCTAACCAATCATCACTCCTAATGCCGAAACCTGACAGCCAATCCGAGTCAGAGTAGGGCGGGGCTTTTTTCAAAGTTTGCTACACCACGAGTCTGACAACTGGACACTTGAGGTGGGTGATACCACTTATGTTCTTTTCGATTCGATACCAATAATTTCAAGTCCAATATCGTCGATACAGACACTTCTGTTAAATAATTTTTTTCAGATTACTTGGGGTAAAATTGGTAATTTAAAATAATGTTTTTAAACATTATTCAAGTCATTTTTTTTTTAGCCTATACTGAAAATGATTAGACATCTGTTTTGTTTACCCTTACAAAGGTTAACCATTTCACTACTGTAACTATAGTTTAACCAAAGTATTTAGTTAAACCATGCCATTAACCATGGTTACTACTACTATATTATATTATATATTAAAAAAAAAACATAGTTACTTATTAACAGCAATTACACACATTTAATTAAGATGAGTGGAAGAAGAAACATGCATTTGCTAATATAGCTTAATCCATTTTATTTCACTTTGAAGCTTATGGTTATTGTTCGTGGTAAACAAACAACATCCCTAGTTAAAAAATAAATACATTATTTAGGATCTATATTTTTTTTTCATTAGTATCGGAAGTATCGATACTTTTAGGATCGATCCGCCCATCCCTACTGACACACTGCTTAAGGAACTGCACTTCGGAAAGCAAGCCTGAGTTAAGTTAGGCTTACAATGTTAACTGTCCTGTCAGATACAGTGATGTTGCCAATTTCACTATTTAACCCACTGTTACTAACCAATAATATTAGATAAGCTAATTGTTCATTTATGGAGATGAGTGGCAGCAACCTGGATGTACTGTAGGCTAACGTAAAAAACAGGATAAAACATGTCGGTATCTTTCTCTTGATGGACGTTATCTATATAACATGTAGTTATGCAAGCAGTAGCAAGCTCCTATCTGCTAGCTTTTACAGAAATGAGCCTGACCTCTGATAAATTGCTGATAAATTAATAATGCTCTTTATACATTTTAAACGATCATGGCCAGAATGATAGAGATTTTAATGTAATAATTGTATTGTACCGTATTGGTCCGAATATAAGACAATGTTTTTTCCCCTCATAATATGTCTGAAAAAGCACTCGTCACAGCTGCATGCACACGGAGCAGAAATGCGCTCCAGATTCTGTTCTGTGTGCGCCCAGAGCAGAAATGCACTTCAGATACTGTTCTGTATGTGTCCGGAGCAGAAATGAGTGCGCCCGGAGTTTTACGCCTGCGGAAACGGTTCTGTGCGCTCGTATTACATACACGCGCCTGATTTGTTATGTGCGCTATTATGGTACTAGGCAAACGCCATAAGAAAGTATAAATACCCATAATGTGTAACATTCAATAGCCATTGAGTCCGTCAAGTACACCCTCCAATCCAGGGAGAAGATTGCAGTCGAGTTCTTCAGATGAGATGATGTCAAATATGGGGAGGTGGCACACTCTGAAAGAACATCCGTTCAGCAGGAACCACTAACAAACGTCAGCATCAGCAGCGTTTGCTTGAAAAGAGACTCAACTGTGGCTGCAAAGGATCCAGTAGTGCTCAGGATCTCAAATAACACTCAGCTGAAGAGGAGAAGAGGGCAAGGCTGAGACATGCTGCTAAACAGAGAAAACGGGTCCTTGAGAGTCTGGTTCAGGCAAAAAATAAAAACAGACCCCTCTTACGCTGTGTGTTTTGTGGAATGACTTGCCTCCACACATTAAAATGGCCCCCATATTTTATGTGTTTTATGTGTTATTATATTTTCTATTTATTCTTTGTGCAACACTTTGGGAACCTTGTTGTTTTTTAAAATGTGCTATATAAATAAAGTTGATTGGATTGGATTGGATTTTTTGCTGGTGTAGCCTTCTCACCTTTTTTACCCCTGACCAGTTTTCATGCCTGATATTAAGATTTTTCTGAATTATATCAAACCTATAATCAGTGGATCTTGCTGAGGTAAACATCACTATTACTATTACTCATACTTGGGGTCAGTTGAGCCACACAATTTGACATGGACCAGTAGCCAACCTCCCAGAACAGCCTAGCTACTGCATAGTAACATGCTAACAACCACTCTGAACACCTTAGCAACACCGAGCATTGTAGTGGCAAGTTTTGCACGGGCAAGCAACACTCTAGTTCTATTTCTTTTTTCTAAACAACTTACAATCTAGTTGTTTAGAAATATTGTAATTATTTATTTAAAGTAAGTCATCCTAAAACAGTAATGTTCTTATTTTAATTATGAAATTTATAGTATATGTATTTAAGATGCATATCACAAATTCAGTTTTTGCATCACATGATTTCTCATCACATTTGCTCAGACTGAAGACCAGAGCTCGTAAATTTTATGGATGTGTGTGTGTGTCTGTGTCTTTGTGTAAACAGTTTGACTGGTTTAATGCTAATGTATCAGAAAAGTATGGTTTCTATTCAAGGCAACTGACAAATATGATTCTTCAGCAGTCTCTCATCTTAACTTATTTTTAGCTGCATTAAACTCATGATTTCCTGCTTTCTTAGATCTGTGGGCACCTCGATATGTCTTCCTCCTCCCCTTTTGTCCTTTTTTGTCTTCCTTCCAGCCCTATTCACATTCTTTCCCTAAAGCAATACATACCATGAACTGAACTGCCCTGCTTGAGCTGTTTTAAATTAACTTCCTGTGAATTATTACTGATAAGGTTGTTATACAATTCTGGTGTCTGGCTGCTTTCAAGGTGACCAGTTGATGCTAAACTTACATTCTTTTCTTACAGATTTGTAAAGAAATTGTCCATGATAACTGTCTCTTTGATGCAGATCTTTCGCTCTTTTTTTTGTGTAAAAAGGGAGAAGTTTCCAAGGTGAGGAAAAAGGAAGAAAAGAGATCATCAGAGAGAAAGCATCGTTCATAGACTTAGCCTCACAATTACAGCCAGGTACCACATTTAAAATAACCCTCTATTTATTATTGTCATACCGTAGACTGTACATGGTAATTATTCTACACACCTCATTTTACCTAATATATCACATAGTGTTTCCCTATATAATAGCAACATTACAGATACATTTGTTTTTCTTAACATTTTAATCGTGTCTCTCAAGGTTTGCAGGTATATTTTTGAACTGTGTCCTGAGGGGCAGGGCCACAAGAGCTAAACAGAGACATCTGGCCCCAAAAAGCCATCTACAGCTTCCACTCTGAAACGCATGGTCTTCAAAAAGACAAAACTTTGACCTACCAGCTTGCGCATGAGCATGCATCTCACTCTCTGCGGACACACTTCCTGTTCCAAGGGGGTTTTGTTGAATTCGATTCTACTTCCTGTTTGAGCTGGGTCCTGGTGAATTCTATTCTTCTTCCTGTCTGTTTTGGCTCCCATGTAATTCTACTTTCTGTTTCTGGGGACCTATGAGGTTACACTTCATTCTTCTAGAGCATTACAACCTGTGCTGATGTGGACCAACAGGAAATCTGACACTTTTGTGCCATTAATATCAGATGAATATAAGGGCAGTTTTAAAATATCCCTTAAACTCAACACAACAGTAATATACACTCAAATTTCTCTGTGACCAAAGATGGCACGAAAGCTCTAGGAGGGGAAAAAATATTTGCCTTACACATTACCGTGGACCCATGACATCAGGATAAGGATCCCTGTGTTTTGTTTTTTTGTTTATAAAGCAAAAATAAAATATGTGGTGGACTTTTCTGTACATAAATTACATTATACAATTTAGCAGTTAGGTTTGGAAAGAGCACTGCAAAAATACACTTTACAAGTGCTTTCAACATTTTAAAGACAGTTTGAGTGCAGCTTCACATGCTTTGTATAGTTAATTATTATAGCAGGTATGTTTGTATATGAACGAAGTTAGTTCCGTTTTCAGGTGACATTTCCTGCCTTGAAATCCTCTGCGAATTACAGCGATTCCCAAAATGGGAATTTATTAAGTTCTGTGAAAATGTCTTTCAGAGGACTAATATTTTGATGCATGTAGTTCACCTTATTTTAGGATCCTTTTTTCTATGTTTGCAAAACACTGTATTTAAATACAAATAAGGAAATACTTTTTCTTGCGTACACATACAACCCTAACATTTCTCACCTTTTTATACTCCAAAATGTTACCCTAAAAGCATCCATAATGTAGAAATGATTAAGTGTGAAAAGCTCTTAATGGATTGCTTCCTTAGGAGTTCAATGTAGTGTCTGTTATCCTTCGTGTGGAACAGCGTCTGCTAGCCTGAGTGCTGCAAGTAAGAGCTGTTCAGAATAATCAGCCTCTTTGTTCAACTTTCACTATATCATGTGTATTGGCTGTACAGCGTAGAGATCTGTCTCTGTCTTAAGGCTATTTGTAATCATTATTAAAATGTCTTCATATATTTGCCCTTGTTTTATTTTGATTGCTGGGGTTTTAAAATACAATTTTGGCATTTTGTTTCAGGTTAGGTGAATATTTAATATTTTCATCTGGAGTCACACATACTTGTATGGGTCGTCTTTAGACCTTTATTGTGAAATGATTGGCTTATATATTACAAATGACACCCAATAGATGAACATTACAATTTTTAGTATTACAAGAAAATTGTTCCAATTATAAAACTGTGATATATTTTAGACCAGAGAGTCAATGTGTTGCAGCGTTCTGCATCGGTTTTGATAATATAGAATATTTCTTTAGAGATTGTTTGTTTTGTTTTCTTTTAATAGTGTTAGTCTTTTTAGCTCGTGGTATGTTTGGTGTGAAATATACTTTAGTGTGCTGAACTTTGCTATGGACATAAGATCTGAAAGACTTTATAAGAAAACTAGGTCATGGTGGGGTGTGGTTCTGCTTCCCTGTTACAAGTCAATCAAACTGTGGGAGGGGCCTGGCATGGTCCAATCAGTTGATTTTGTTTGATATAATTGTTATCACCTGAGCAACATTTTTTATGTACAATTCTTACAAGTGAAGCCATTTAAATGTAACTATAATAGCACTTTGGTTATTGGAGGTCTTCTCTTTTAGAAACTAGCAGCTATGATGCCACCATAATGTTTCAAATGTCTGACAAATATCTGATTTAAAAATGAAATAAACGCATTGATTTTGCAAACCTATTACATTTTTTTCTTTTTTTTTTTATTCACATCAAATTGAAATGGTGTATTATCCTTTTTTTACTGCATAATAATCGTTTAATAAAATGTTTCCAGATGCCATGGTACAGTGCAATCCAATATGTATAATTTATTTCATAGATTTAGTTAACAAAATATCAAGTCAAGTGGTTTTTACTGTAATTCTCCACTTTCACTTTCTTCCACATTATTTATTTATTTATTTTTGGCGATTCACATTCGTTATGCATATCGCCACCTACTGGTTGATGTTAGTCAAAGGTGGAGATTTTTAGGAGAGAAAAGAAAGGACTTAAATATTGATTTGTTTCTCACCCACACATTTTTATTGCTTCTTTTAAGCTGGATGAATAACTTTTATCCCGCCTTTTTTTCATTCCTTCATAGTTCTAGTCAGCATTCACTTGCATTTAATGGACCAACAGTGCTGAGATATACTTCTAAGAGTCATTGTTTGTGGTCTGCAGAAAAAAGCAAGTCATATGCATCTGAGATGGCATGATGGTGAGTAAATGATGAGATAATTTTTGGGTGAACTATCCCTTTAATTAATAGTCCCAAGTGATGGTGCTTCTACAAATACACCCTAAACACTGTCCACTCTGCCACAGGGCGGCGCCACCCTCTCCATTATCCTGTACTTTCAGCACACCCAGTCATTTCTTTGACCCTCTCTGGTCTACCCACGTTTGCTCGCTTTAAACCCTCGTTTTTCCAGGCTCTGAAAGCCACTTCCACTCCACTCGAGCATCGTCTCGAGCTCTATTAGGCAACGAGCCCTCGACACCATGGCGGACAGCGAGAGCGACACTGACGGCGCGGGCAGTAGCAGCAGCTCCGCTACACCGCAGTCCTCCGCCGCCGCATCTAACACCACTATGAACACCACGAACACCACCACCAAAGCGCAGGGCGTCCTGATCTCCCAGTCCCGGCTGGAGGAGCTGACAAACCGTCTCGCTTCACTGCAACAGGAGAATAAAGTGTTGAAGATCGAGCTCGAAACGTTCAAGCTGAAGTGCAAAGCGCTGCAGGAGGAGAACCGCGACCTGCGCAAAGCCAGCGTCACCATCGTGAGTCAGCCCCGCGTGTCCCTTGCGTGAATCCCTGTAACGCACCTGACAGCACCCGAGGGCCCCCATAAACATCTGAAACGCATTATGGACCACATTAGAGTCTAAAACGAGCTTGTTTTCGTCCAAAAAGAAGCGTTTTGATGGCGTTTTTAGCTCCTGCTAGCCTGCGAGCTAACTGTGAAAGATGATAACAGCCAACAAACGCATGGAAGGAGTTTAATAGCATTAATGCTAATGTTTCTCTCAGGCCAACTGAATTAACTGCTGTAGATTCAAACCGTTAAAGCTCACAGTTTAATCGTTTTAATGTATATTTTTTCTTATGTTGTTTTTTCAAAGACAGCAGGACTCAACATATGCACAGACCACACAAGGCGTTTAGTGATTTCCCCCCGTGGATTGCCTTCCTGGTTTTAATGCATAATGTTTTTTTAGTCTTATTTATTTTTTTAGTCTTATAGTGTTTTATGTTTAAGGCCTGTGCCAAGGTGGTATGTTGGCACTGTATATTTGACTGTAATGCGTCAACATCCGGTATGTGAATCAGCGCTTCACTCAGACCATCTGGATTTAGACAAAGAGTCAACAAATAAATCAGCGAAGCAGACACTGATTCTTACATTCAGTGCATTGACTGGAGTGATCTTAAATACTTAAGCTTGAAATTTGGTGGCGAGAGTGTGTGCTAGTTGTTTTCTATGAGTCACATGCATTCTATGCTGGATGTTGTTGTACAAGGATGTTGGATCACTGATATGCCAAAAGAGATTTCATCGTCTAGTAATTAATATCATAAGATGTCATGATGACGATCAGTACTTTTGGTTTTTCTTATAATGACTGAAATATGACGAAAAGTTGTTAATAAATTAAAAAGTTAGGTTTGTGTAATTGATTGGTTATGGAAATATGAGGCATGGTCATGTGACACAAAGTAATCTGTGATAATCTAATGTCAAATTTGCCTTATTTCAATTGCGGAAGCTTATGGGTACATTTAAGTTAACCATTTTGTGTTTGTTCCTGTAGCAAGCGCGGGCTGAACAGGAAGAGGAATTCATCTCCAACACTTTATTTAAGAAGATTCAGGCTCTGCAAAAGGAGAAAGAGACACTTGCTGTCAACTATGAGAAAGAAGAGGAGTTCCTCACCAATGACTTGTCCAGGAAACTCATGCAGGTGAGAAACTATAGTAGACAAGGACCCAGCATCAGGTGTGTTTGGGGTCTCAGCGAGAGGGGCTTGAGGAAAGCTGATCTTCGTTCATTGGGGAAAGAAGTTAAAGCTTGGAAACACGATCATTTGCCTTTTGAATTACCCATGAAGTTAACTTTCACATAATTGTAAAGGCCGATTTATACTTCTGCATCAAACCTACGGTGTAGGCTTCGTGTAGTAGCAAATGCAGTGGTTTGCATTTATAGTTCTGCATTGGTGTGTCTGTATCTTTATGTGAGTACACAGCCAAGTGCTGGTATATTGTGAGAAAAGGCCTTAATTTTTGAAATAACTATCGGCTACATTCCATAAATAAACTAAGGCAAATGCAATTTGTGGATTCAAAATATTTATTAAATTATTGTAGCATAAAAACGAGTTCAATGAACTATGTAGTATTTCGCAACATATTATATAGCCTGTCATACATGTTGCCTGCCATGCAGTGAGACAATAAGTCAGGCATGTACTCTATGCTTTCTTTTGTATCCCTTTAATAATAATAATAAATATATATTATTGCATACTTTGATGCTCCATGCTGAAAGAAGTAATCCAATGAACGAATAACTAACAAAACTTGACCAAAACCAAATTTGGTGTTGCTTTAAAGCTAAAAGCTGGAATTTACATTGCATATAGACAATGTAACATAACAGGTTTACAACTTGTCTCTTAACAGGTGCTTTTTCATTTGCTGACAGATTAGAATTGTTCCATTTTTCTAACTTATATATATATATATATGATTATTTACTGTACACCAAACTGTCAAACATAAATCAAAGCATCATACAGATTGGAAGGGTCTCAAGTAGAATACAACAAATGTGGTTTTCCTAACACACTGAATATACGTATATCGAGAAAAAACATTTGTAAGTTGTAAACAAATGTTTTTTTGCTTGAAACTTCATGAATCTTAAACAGAATATATAAACAGTCGATGCTCCCGAAAAACAAATCTGATTATTGGATACGATGCATAGATCTTAAAATTATCTTGGTAAAAATTTGAAATGCTACCTCGGATAACGTTTTAGCATCCTTTGGAATGGTCTCTGGGTTCAAAACTGACCAGTCACTGGTGTTGTGGGCTGCATCAACGCAATGCGTGGTTACATTTTTGAAGAGGTGTATGTTGGGCTATGCCGTAGCTATGTGTAGGTTCAACGTAGGAGTATAAATCAGCCTTAAGGCTATTGTCACTAAGGGTTTTTCTGGGCCCTGAGCCTTTTGTGATAAATCTTATGAGAGATTGTTTAGGGAATGTGAGCATTAGTCACATTGAATTGCCTCTTAGCTTAGATGGATGTTTTTACTGAAGAAAATGCTTTTAAAAGATTAAACTACATTTTCTTCATCTTCATTTGACAAAAAAGGATTTATTTAAAAATACAATGAAAATTGAATGAGAAGTTACACTTCACTCCATGGGGCGCTTAGCCACTCAGAAAAACGAATCCTCCATTCATCCACATTTAACTACCAGAAAGTTTTATATCTCATTGGAGATTTTTTTCTAGAATAGAAAATTGGAAGGATTCATACATATGAATGGAAATAATATTCAGCAGTCTCTATAAAAGTTTTATTTTAATCCCCATCCAGTAATAATACATTACTGTGATTGTCACATCCTAGCCAGCACTGAAAAAGTAACAAGTTTCAAGCGACAGCGTCGTCTATGCACTGTTTTGGTAGCAGTCAAGACATCTGGACAATAATTTGCATCATATTAATGATACTGATGAACTTAAATAAAAATGGACCTTTCCACCATCATTTACTCACCCTCATTGTTCAAAATCAGTATTGCTTTTTACATCTGTGAAACACAAGATTGAGGGACGAGAGGATCGTGTTTTTGACTGTCCAAGCTACGAAAGCACACATACAACCACCATTAAAGTCATTCATAACACTTGTACCTTAGATTTCAATTATTCTGAAGCATTATAATAGTGTTGTGTGAGGAACAGACCGAAATGTAAGTGTTAATTCACCTCATCTCTCATTTGAAACTGGCGCGCCTGCAAGAATTAACTTGTTTACATGAGCGCACCTGACATCAACTCTATGGGCTGTCAAGAGCTTCACCCGCAGGAAGCACTGCGGTGCCAGGCGAAAGTTTAAACAAGTCAGGAGAAAAGGCAGAGGATAAGAAATTGCGCACATCGGTTCTTATGTGTATTTTCACTATTTTTGTTGAATGTGTGAAAGTGAACGAGATTTGAGGACTGGTCAGTCTCCCGTGCCCCCTTGCAATTCCACCATGCCACCCCTAAGGGGTGCGCCCCACACTTTGAGAACCACCACCGCCTTAGTACATATGACAGTGTTTATGGTGCATGTTTTGAGTAGATGTGGTGTATTGTGTTTATGAATAACAGGAGATTTCATGAGTTAGTATGTTTAGTAATGATATCTCACACCAACTGTGGATGTATGCAGGAAACAAGCCTACATTTGTTACATTCTTCTTGTTCAAGCAAAAACTGAAAAGTGATTTCTGTTAGATAAATTTAGTTTTCTTGCCAATACATTTAAAAGACTTTCACACCTTTACCGCAAATGAAACGCGTGTTTCTGTCATGAATTTGCTTTGATCAAGCAGCTTCCTGTGCTATGACTCAAGTCTCTCAAACTAGAACCTGTATGGCTTATTCTGGATACATCTGGCTTTAGTATGCTTTTCCCCAGTGAGAATCTAGCAATTTTCTTTTATGTTTAATCAGCCAAACCCACAGACAACAGACACATCAGTTTGTCCTTTCAGCTGCTACAGTGTACAGTTGGAAACAAGCGCTGATTTCTCAGCCCTGGACTTGGTGTTAGTTCAAGGCATTCAGTCTTTTACCTGATTCACATTGGCAGACATGTTCCATATAAATAAATACACACCCAAACGGTTATTTAAAAGACTGTGAAGAGTTGACATGTTGTTTGGGAACACCACCAAGACGCAATGTCTGAACCACACCAGACATTTTATATTTAAAGCATCTGCTTTAAATAAAAAATTGGGAGTGTGTCGCTTCTGTTTGATTCTCATTGGCTTTAACTCCCCTAATTGTTCTCTCACAGCTTCAGCATGAAAAGGCTGAGTTGGAACAGCACTTGGAGCAGGAGCAGGAGTTCCAGGTCAATAAACTGATGAAGAAGATAAAAAAACTGGAGAATGACACCATCTCTAAGCAGCTCACTCTAGAACAGGTACTTCCTTCATGCAAACTACAGTATAACTTAACTACATCCAAACAACTTGTTCTAGACAATGTGGGCACCATCTCAAATTAAGCTCACTGTACCACAGAACCCTCTAGACATCTTCAAGAGACTTTCACTAGAATAGGTACGAGGCACCACCTTCAAATAACCTGCTGTAGAACAGGACCAGCTGAAAATAACTCCTCAACTCTTGTATGGATATATTTTCAAATAAATAACAGGTGCTTGAAACTGGTTTAAAACAATGACCTCCAATAATTATTTTTTTTTTCTGGTAACATGGGCATCTGCCAATATCCAACTCTGGAACACATGTTTTCCAAACAACACAGATTAGAACAGGTTATACTTGAACGAATACATAACCTGTTCTTCATTAAGTTCTAAATTACCATTTTGTCCCTTCTCCAAACTTTCCCTCATGACTAGGGATGTCCCGATAATGCGCTCATGAACTGGTACTTGTACTTGTAAAAATGCTCCGATACCAAAAATTGATACCATCTGACGTGCAGTTGTCATTATGTAAACATTTAGCCCACAAATGTAAATCATGTTATGTCCTAGTTAAATTATTTAACTGCAAAAGCTGAGATTTAATAAGAAAAATCTATATTTTGCATGTAATTCAAATATGAGCACTTGTGCTGATGCCGGCTGCTCTTACATTTAAAGCTACTTGTTGGCTTCCAGGGAAAACACTGGCATGAGCATCGCACGCTCTGTTTGTTGCAGATGACTAAACAGAATGCAAATTCACGTTGTAACACGATGCACAAAGAGTATGTACTGTACTTAAATGTAATTAAATAATCAGTCCAGTGTGGAAATCTGCTATCTGTCAGATAAAAGCTCTGTCATAGATCCAAAAACTACTCCAGTAATATAAAGAGTCCTGCAGCAGATTTTCTCATAGATCACTAGTTTGTGCAACACTTCCTCTGATATGAAACAATTACATTAGTTCTCCAAACCCAGTGGTTGCACACACCTTAAGAATTTGGTGTCAGTTTAGGAAACATTTTGGTTTGTAGGCAGCCTCATTTTCAGGTCCCATTCTCTCCAACTCTCTATACTGATCTTGCAAAAATAAATAAATCGGAAGATGGAAACAAAGAGTGAGAACCTTTTAGATGTGCGTGTTCCATGAGATGCACGCCTCCGTACAATCATACATTACTTGTAACATTCTTTCTCAGCCCTGGAACTCAAACCATTTTCTGATCTCTCTATCGGCGAGTAACAAAAATGAAGTAACAGAACGCGTTCCCAAAAAAATGGTATGGAGACATCCCTACTCATGATAATGTAGAGTTTTGACACAACTATGGTATTGTTGTAGCTCCGGCGTGAGAAAATTGATCTGGAAAACACTCTGGAACAAGAGCAGGAGGCACTAGTAAACCGTCTCTGGAAACGCATGGACAAACTCGAGGCTGAGAAAAGGTAACGCTGTGCCCTGTAATGTGATTTTTTACTTTATGCAGTTGATGTACAACTTGCACCAGTTCCATGCATTAGCCCCATACATGTAGTCTGAAACCTATCATCGCATGATCTCTTCATTCTGATTGGCAGGATTCTGCAAGAGAAGCTTGACCAGCCAGTGTCGGCCCCGTCCTCTCCTCGGGAAGTTTCCATGGAGATTGACTCTCCTGAGAACATGATGCGGCACATTCGCTTCCTGAAGAGTGAAGTGGAGAGGCTGAAACGCAGCCTCCGCACAACTGATCTACAGCGTGAGTCTTTCTCTCATCATGCATGTACTCCTACACAAACGTCACCTCCCTGGAATTGTACTGCAGCCAGAGGGGCGCACACACACACACACACACACACACACACACACACACACACACACACAAGTCAAGATACACTGAGCTACTGTTAAGGCTACATACCAATTTGTTTACTGTATCATTGTATATTTAATTGTAAGATGAGTTTTTTTGTCCCACATCATAGTACATTGAAAGTAGTATGCCAAAGGTGCCCAGATGTTATATAATTGCTTATTTTATTTTATTTTTTATTTTTTCAAAAATATTTATCAAACTGCGTGTGTTGTTTTGTTAATATTGCCCACAATGTCTACAGAAGAGCCATGATCGTCCTTTTGGAACTCTTTCAGTTTTATAAAATATGGCAAGAAATGCAAGACTGAAGCTAAAAAGTTAATAATGAACTTGGCTTGATGATTTAGCTAACGCTTGCCTGCAAATCCAAACTGTACATGACAAGTAGGCCTGTGATATCAAGATGCTATTGTGTGGCATAGAAGAATTGCCCTAATATTGACATACTCTCGTAGTACTTAAAAGCATGTGCTCCCTTCACCACGTGAATTACATTCTTTTAGTGCTTCGTAGAAGTATGCACTTGGATGCTTCCATTGTTTGTGCTACAGTGCATTGTGAGTTCAAAAGAGCATTGTTTAATTCTTTAATACTTAAATAATTTTGTGTATGTCTATTATGGCCACTAGAGGGAGATATCTCCATTGATATTACTGTAAGCTAACAACTGCTTTCTTCTTCCAGCACAGCGTCACACCCATTAAAGCTTTAACCCTCTACCGCACAGTGTAGCCATATGGCAACATTGTCTTTGTGTTCATTTCCTTGTCACTGTTTCTTTAATAAAACATGCTAGATTTTTTGGGGGGAAAGAGAAGACTAGTTTAGCCAACAATGTGCTTTGGTTAAGTCACATGACATGCAGTACTTTTCTGTGGCGCGATTTCTGACGACTTGCGGTCTTTAAATTGTTGCTGAAAGACCAGCTGATTTCACCTCAGCAAAAAAATTTTAAACATCACGTCAGGTAAGCTATGATGACACATTCATCACTCAAAAAAGTTTTTATGAAATTAGTTTTTGGTAAATCGGTCAAATGTCTGTGCAGAAGTGGAATGACATTACTGCAATGGTTTAGCTTGCTAGCGGGAATCTGTTAAGCTGTTCAAACAACAACAGCATTAATTCTAGTGATATAATGTTGGTTAGTCATATGTTAAGGACCGTTTGGCATTTGTATAATGGATACATTGAATTTAAACAGCACTTTTCATTCTGATTAGATATGAATGCAGGTAGCACAGATGTCACATAATTTAGCACGAGCATGACACACACACACACACACACACAATTCATTGTGTCTCAAAAGGGCAGGTGTAAGTATTTTGGCTGTAAGGGTACTGTTAGGGTGAAGTGCACCAAATAAGGTGTACCTGTACCTGTGCCTCGCCTCTGGAAAAAAAAAAACTGCTTTTTGAAGTTTCATAATCAATAAAGGATTATGGGGGATCCTGTTCATAGTCTTACTAATGCATAATGTTGAATTTTCATGAACCGTATTGTTTTTGGATTTATGGTTCCCAGATATTCAATGTTTTATGATACATGTTTTTAAGAGTATAAATTTGAATTTAAATAATATAAAAAAAATGTTTTATGAAATTCAAAGAAAATAAAGGATTGTTCAGCAAAAAAGAATTAAATTAATAAAATCCCAAGTTGTTGTAATGTATGATTATGATGTTATGTATGTAAGTATAGTGTTAAAGCTTATAATGCAACAATTGAGTCAACACAAATAAAATTTCTGAGGAAAAATATTAACTAAGTTATTTCCACTATTGTATGTTGTTGCCATACATGAAGTACTTAATTTTTTTTTTATCTATTTTTTACAGCATTTCAAGTTAAGCTATTCTAAGAAAAGAAAAAGATTAAAATATTTTTTTCTATGTATCATAATGCGTGCAGTAGAGGGTTAAGAAGTGATTAACACAACAGTACTTCAAGTCAGCAGCAAAGCAGCTGAATAGAAATTGTGTGTGTTTGTTTGTATATATATGAAAATGTAATATTTCTTTGTCTTCCTGTTCTGTTGCATCATCATTCCCTCCCGATCAGACACAGAAAAACGGGCTCAGTACATAGAAGAGGAAAGGCAGATGAGGGAAGAGAACATTCGTCTTCAGAGAAAACTCCAGAGAGAGATGGAGAGAAGGGAGGCGCTGTGTAG
Source organism: Xyrauchen texanus (assembly GCF_025860055.1). NCBI lineage: Eukaryota > Metazoa > Chordata > Actinopteri > Cypriniformes > Catostomidae > Xyrauchen > Xyrauchen texanus. The sequence goes on along the minus strand of NC_068297.1, from coordinate 12,447,359 downwards.
ACAGCTGTCAGAGAGTGAGAGCAGCCTTGAGATGGATGACGAGAGGTACTTGGATCACACTAACAAACTCATTCACAATAAAGTTGACCTTAACCTTACCCTTGTCTATATCTGATGCTGCTGTAGATCTTAAATGAAGAGTTCACCCTAAAATTCTGTCATTATTTACTCACCCTTATGTTGCTCCAGAAACATAAATCTTTCTTCTGAGGAACACGACAGAAAATAAAGTTAAATAAAAAGTTAATAGTGACTTGTCATGTGAAGCTCCAAAAAGTGACAAAAAAATCCATAGCCACAGTAAAATATGCAATAAAGCTCACATTATATTCCAAGTCTTCTGAAGTCATATGATCTCAGAAATTTAATTTGTAAATCACCATTATATCAAATGATTGATCAACTCCCGTGTACAGCGAGAAGTCAATAACAACAGACCTTATTGGTTCTTGCATAATGATGTTTGACCACAATGAGGTTTGAAATTAGGGTGAGTAAATGTTGCTGTATTCCTTGAACCCGGCTTTCATACGGACACAGAGATGCGCTGGCCTAGCACGTGAAAATTGTATTCGTACAACTATTGAATCATACTGTCTTTTCAAGAACATCATAAGTTTATTTTATATACATAATTCAAATGGTCACCAAAGAACCATGATAAACCATTTACAGCGTATATACGCACAGCTAGCACATCAAACACGATCATCCGATGCGTGCAGCCATGTTTGTTTCCATTAGTGGTTATGCAGTTGTCATTTGTCACACAAAAAGCTACACAAGCAGTCTTTTTCCAAGCATATAATACATTTATTGTATGTAACAGATTGTCAAATTTTCACAAAGTACTAAGATAAAAGTTCATAACTTACTCCCAGTCAACACATCTATGAGTGTGATCATCCTGTGCATGCAGCCGTCTGCCTATTAGGTGGATAGTGGTTGTCATTTACACAAAAAAACAACTTAAACAATCTTTTTTTTAAAGTTTATAATACATTTGTTTTCTGAAACAGACGGCTAAACTATCACAAAGCAACACGATAACAATTTATAACTCACATACTCAATCAACACATCTGAGCGCAATCATCCGATGCACAGCACACAACCACGTCTGTTTACATTAGGTGACCATGCACTTGTCTCAAATACACATTGACACACAATGTCTGATTTCATACAGTGGACAGGCAAACTGTATTGCTGATGTTATTTGTCCATTTATTTATCCATTTATTTATTTATATTATATATTATATATATGTATATATATCTCATATGTTTACTATAGTGTATCCAGTAATCTTATTGGTTTAAAATGACAAAAATACAATAAACTACTCGTTTAAACTCGGCCCCCTCTAGTGCCGGCTGTGCAGTGTCATGCACAGAAATAACTCGCTCTGGGGGGCACTGCAGGGGAATGTAGAGCCTACTCATGAAAAGGTTAATATGATAAACCTGTCAAGCAATTGCATCATGACCATATCTCATGCCTCTCATTCCAGATATTTTAATGAGATGTCTGCTCAGGGACTTAGAGCTCGTACAGTGTCCAGCCCGATTCCCTACACCCCCTCTCCCTCTTCCAGCCGCCCCATCTCTCCGGGTATGTCTCCACACAGTTAGATTTGAAGGAATTGCAAACTCTGAGAGCAATAGCTAATGAAGGGGAGTCTTTTGACTATGAATGAAGAATTTCACATGCTTTAATGAACTTGATTATAGCATCAGCTTTTTAACATGCAGTTTAAAGACTTTTATGGCTGCACATGCTATGGTGCATTACCATGGATATTGTATCATGGTTAGTGTGATGACATGCCTTAAATCAGCTCACATCATGCTAACATTTTTCATTAGATCGCATACTGTACATTCTCACACATACCTTTGGGTTAGTACATTGGGTGATAATTGATTAGGATAAGATGAAGGTTTTTTTGACATACTATGATGTGAAGGGATAAAGGTCATAGTTTTGCATTCATTCTGCTTTAAGTTCAAATAGATAGACTAAGTTATTCATTTATGTAATCATGGAGTAATGAAAAATACAAACTCCTAAACATTAGAAAGTATGTGTTGTTCAAATGACTTAACTGCTGTTTTTGGACCCCAACTGCTGTCATGCTGCCTACTGAAACAAGTAACATCCTTTTTTTTTTTTCTTCTTCAATCAAAATACATAATAGACTTTAAAACATTAACACTGCATATAGTGCAACAGGGCTTTTCGGTTGGCCCAGGAGTCAAATGTATTTTTTTTTTTTTTTTTACTGAAGACTGGTATATCTGTATCTGAAGCAACCCAAAACCATATTGAGGGATCCAGTTATTTTTTTCTTGCATCCAAATGAGTGATTTATGAATCCATTAAAATGTTAACAAATATTAGTTAACCATTTGATCCCCTTCCATCCCAGGTTTGTCATACACAAGTCACACTATTGGTTTCACTCCTCCAGCAACGCTTAGCCGAGCTCCACTCCCCCACTACACTTCTCCTGGGCTACACATCCACCCAGGATCCTCACACGCTGTACAGGTGCGTCCACACGCAATACATTGTTTCAGAACTTGATTGGCATGCTGTAACGCTGCACAAAACAATCAGCTAAATCACAAACGGCAGATTTTATGATTCGCCTGTGAGTTACCTGGTGACAAAGACCTAAAAAACCCACTTTTCTTTTCTACCTGCCAGTCACCTCTAAGTTTATATAGACCAGTTCCCTCAGGGAGATCTATCCCTCTAAGAGAAAGGACAAAAGCTATGTTGTCTATATCTCCTTACTGTGTCCGTTGCAGTGTTGTGACCTGTTTGATGGAGCTGTAGCAGACATTCCTTCAATAGTCGCTGGCAATCTAGCACACTAATTTGGCCCATAGGCTTGTGTTTAGCATATCAGGTCAATCCCATTTTTAGTCACAAAACAGGGTTCACAAAGATGCCATGTCACTTATATTTTGTAGCAAAGATATTAAATTACTTGTTGCAAATAAGCATTGATAAGAGAACAATCTCACTGTACTTCTGTTCTACAAAAACATCCGTAATGTTCTGAGACCTCAAAGTGAGCAGCCGTTGTTCACAAGGTACATACAGCTACAGTAAATATGATCCTGATATTTGATTAGTGGAAATGTAAAAAAGACACAATAATTGTTGTGTTTAGATATTTTTTTGCTTGCTCTGATGTCAATGATGGGATTACAAACTATAAAGTGTTTTTCCACTTGAAAGAACTTTGTGGCAATGGTGACAACCCCAGGGCTGTGCTCTGTTGCGGTGTAGTTTTTAATTTAAACTCAAGTTGATGTTTATATTGATGTTGCACATAACTACTAACCTGCTTATCAGAGTTTTCACCTTTTAATCTCACTTTGCACCACAAAAGTTTGAAACTGGGTATGTTGATGAAATTGTATTAATCTTGTAACCATGCTTTATTAAAGAGTCACTGGGTCAAAATACACAGAAATGTCTTTCCCTCTTCAAAGTTATTGCAAAAAATAGTTAAAATGGCAGTCATTTTTGATTAGGAAGTAAGATAAAGTGGTTAAAATATTACTTTCAGGATGATCCATTTGTGTCAGAACCTGGTTTGTACCAGTTCATACGAGATCTGGGCATTCTTGCGTCGTGCGTACCATCATTCATGGTAGCTGCCAACTCTTTCGCATAATTAAAATCCCTGTCAGATTACTGGCTGGATGTTACAGTTTTTGGTTCTAGACTGTTAATATACTGCCATTTCATTACCATTTAGATGAATTGCAGTAAAAATTTGATTACAATATGTCACTTTATCAGGTAAAGGTTAGCAAGTAGATAAATAAGTTAGCTATAAGAGTAGAGCAGTGAAGTAACATAATTTCAACTTGTCTCCGTTGCGTCATACTTGTTCCACAACACTTTCTGGATATTGTCCAGTTGAGCAGAGGCCAACAATGTGGTTTTTTGTAATTTGAGTAGTTGGTAAATCCAGCCTCATGTTCTTTGCACAAATATGCACCTATATTTACCAGCGTTTGGGGCTCTTTCATGTCCAGTGACGATGTGAATGACTGCTCGCTCTGATAAACAGGAGGTGACAGCAGAGATGAACTCTCTCACACATACACAAAACACTTAAAGCAAAATCGACAGTTTCTTACAGGCTTGCACACATGCAAACAGTCTCGCTTGGTTGTCAAGTAAACTAAGTAGCATTAGTAAAAAGATCCAGAATACATGCGTCTTTAATGTGATGTTGCTGAGCTGCTGTTCAAAAGTATTCTAGCAAACATGCACGCATGGTATAACACCATTTTTAAAAGGCAAAGAAACTCATGACCACAGTATTGTTGGAATCTGAAATTTTGCATTGTGTTTGAATGCTTGACAAATTAAATCTCTTTCTCGGTTTTCTCCCCATACAGAGGCCATCTCCAAGGAGAAGTACCAGCCCGGATAAGTTCAAGCGTCCAACACCACCTCCCTCCCCCAACACACACTCTGGGGCACAACACCCTCCTCCTCCACCGCCGCCCACACAGCCGATGGTTCAGTCCTGCTCCTCCCACTCTGTGACATCACAGCATCCCCCCTCTCAGCCTTAATGCATACACCATGCACTACCTTAAGCTAGGCTGCTCCAAGCTAGGCGACACTACTACTACTATTACTACTACTACTACAAGTGTTCCTCCACTGGGCAAAGGTTGGAGATTGGAGCGGAAATGGAAGTTGAGAATTAGAGTACTGGGACAGTTGAACGAAAGGACTCTGATTGTGAAAAAGGAGAATGTGTAGATGCTCAACAGACTGAATGACCCATTATCAGCCCCATGCCTTTAATTTTGTTATTCTTACTGTTTTTCTGAAAAATTATTAAGCTGGTTTGGGAAAGGTTTTAAAGATCATTTGAAAGGGTTGTCAAGTATGTCAGCTGCACGTGTCTAAATTTTGTTTGCGTAACGTTCTTGGTCTGGCCACTGCCCCCGTTAAATCTCAGCTGTTTTAAACAATTGACTGCTATATTTTCCTTGTAATAATTAAATGCTGTCGTTAGTGAAGAACTCAATTGGATAAATCTTTCCTTTTGTTAGTGTATCTCCTCATAGGTTAAAAAGGAAGTCCTAAATCTCAAACAGAAGCCATGGGGCAGCAGTGTAACATTTTTTCCCCCTTTGTTTTATTTTATGTTCGTTTTATGCCGTTTTTGTTTGTAAAACAGACGTGTGCGTGGCTCTTTTTTGGCAGTGTGTAGATGGTAAAGACAGACTGAAATGTACTGAAACAGCACTTGTTGCCTCTCGGCATGTGTATTGTAGTGGGATTATAGAGTGTGTGTGTGTGAGCCATAGAGCTTTTCCCACTACTGATTGGGGACCAGTCTCACTGCTAGAATCCAAACACTACAAAAACAAAGTCAATACTGGTTCTGATCAGCAGCCTGACGTTTCTCTGAGCCTTCCTGTAAAGGGAGAGCTCCTAATGCTTAATCAGATAGGGAATTTTGCTTAATGTCAGTGTCATTATTCACATAAACATGATGCAACAAAACAAGGCACTGTTGAACAAACTCGACATTATTAAATTCTTGTACAAAAAAACATTTTATTTGTGTGAATTCTTTCAAAAATATGCATGAATATGTTTGGACCTTAGCTTTAAATAAGGTTTTGTGGGTGAAATTTTACTTGTTTAAGTGTTACTTTCATCCCCACTAAACATTTCAGGTACCCTCAAACGTATTGTGACTTTTAAGAGTGTAATTATTGGTGCTTGCTAAGGCAATCATTGTCACACTGGCCATTCTTGGTGGTGTTAGTTTATTCGAATCCTAAGTTTTAATCTTTGCTGCATAATCGTCCCACAGTTTGTGCAATGGACATGAATGTTACCTCAAATCATGCAGCTTGTTAAAGGAATATTCCAGGTTCAATACAAGTTCAGCTGAATCGACAGCATTTGTGGCATAATGTTGATTACCACAAAATATATTTTGACTTTCCCTTAATAATTTTTAAAAAATAAAATCGAGGTTACACTGAGGCACTTACAATGGAAGTGAATGTGGCCAATTTTGGAGGGTTTAAAGCAGAAATTGGAAGTTTAGAATTTTATAAAAGCACACATTAATTCTACTGTATTTGAGCTGTAATTTAAATTTTACAATAATGTTAGAATTTGTTGACATTGCATCGTCATCAACAAAGTTGTAAAATTGGCTATAACTTTACGCCGAAAAGGTTAGTATGTGGGTTTTATCATACTAAAATCATTTTTACACACATATTGTTTACGTCTTGTGGCTATAATTTTGAAACTGAGTATTTTAATGTTCAAAAATTGGAACCAATCAAACCATTGTAAGTGCCTCATTGTAATGCAGACTTTTGCTTTTTTTTTTTTTAAGAAAAGGGTCAAGTCCAAATAAATTGTGGTAATAAATATTATGCCACAAATGCTGTTGATTGAGCTTAGCTTGTATTAAACCCAGAATATTCCTTTAAGGAGAGATGCTATTACTTTTCTAAGCAGTCAGTCTTATGATTTTCCACCTGTTGGAACATATACAGACAACAAATACCATAGACTTATATTGAAGGAGGGACCCGAGCCATATCTGGTGACCAGAACATCATATGCCTTTTCAGATTTTGGCTAGTAAGCAACCACCTTTCAACACCCAAGCAACTGCATAGCAATAAGCTCAAAATCTATCCAAACACTTAAGCTACCACATAGCAACACCCTGGCAACATGGCAGTGTGTTGGCACAGGCAAGCACCACACGTGTTCTTTAGAAAATGTTTTGGATTCTGAAATCATGAATCCCAGGTCAAATCTTTTGATTTTGAACAAGTTTTTGAGCTGTTCTAAATGTGATGCCCTGCAGTCTTCAATCATTACCAAGATCACTCATATGTCACAGAGCATGTCCTTGAATCTTTGTGTCACTGTGTGTTGTCTGTTGGGTAGAATACTGTAACACACTGTTATTAAGGTATGTGAATTATAACTTGATATAGAAGTTATGAAGTTATAAAACAACTGCAGCTGATATGCAAAATAACCTCTGACCTTCGGTTGACATGTATAGACAGACCGGACATTGTGTGTCCTTTTATTACAGCATCTAACTAATCAGCTCTTTTGAGGTTGTGTTGGGTAATTTTACACACCTGTTTGCTACTGCGTATCGACCCTACTTCTGTACTTTTCCAGTCTGATTCTTCTGCTTTGGGCCAAGCACTCTTACACACACACACACACTCTCTCTCCCATAGCTGTGTGGTAATCCCTGCGGAGGTATTTCAGTATAAGCTGTCCTGTGCCGCTTTCTCTCCTGCAACAGCCACTCTTACCTGGTTCGGACCAGTTCTGTCTGGCTAGGATGGTCAGAGGGGTGTAAACGACCCTCAAGCTCTTACATTCCTGTCAGTTGTGAAAGAAAGAAACCAACATCAATATACTGTGTCTGTGCCCTAACAACAGGTGTGGAACCTGAACTTGATATGGGAATCCCTGTGTTCATTTGGAAACAGAAAACAATAGGAATAAAAATGATAGATTGAACAAAATGAGAAGTTATCACGATAGGAGGTTTTAATAGACATGTTTTGGTTTAGTTACTATACACCGATATGATGCTCTGTTTGTGTTGAGTAAGATGAAGATCCTAAATCAAGCAGCTCACCAAAAGTTTCACTGTCCTGTTCTAGTCTTCGGAGAGTGGGGGACAGGGAGTTCTCCAGTTATCCTCTGGAAGAGTCTTTCTTACCATTCCCTCAGTTGGCCTTGACTCTCTGCTGTCAGTCTGTCTGAGAGTATGATGGATGGAGTACCAAAGCATGAATGTAAACATCAGGAGATCTGTTTGTGAATGCAAGCCAATAAAGAGAGAAAGAGGGAGGGTAAAAACTGGGAAATTCGGTTTGTGTGTGAGAAAGAAAAAGGAAGGGAGTATCAGGATATCACAGAGGTTACTTGGAAAGGTTTGTGTTCCCCTGTTATGTAAGTAGTGTCAAGTATAAAAAGGTTTGTACCAGAACTTGTGAAAGAGGATGATAGAGCTCATAGTAAATGTAGAGTTCAATTCACAATCACAGCATTTGTTTTCCAGATCTCTTGTTATTCTACATTCTGACGTGTTTCCAAGAAAAACACTCAGTAAGTAGTTCATGATTAATAAAAATGACAGCAAATCAAGCCTAAATTTTCCTGTTGACCCATTTAGTTTATTTTAAATAAGTAGAAAAGAGCTGAAGGTCCTCTGTGGTAAATGGCAATTCTGATATTATTTTCTCCCAAAACACTAAATAGCAAAAAAAAAACATTTGCTTGTCACTGCACTGCAAAAAAGTTCCTGATACGTGAGGTTATAGCGTGCAATGTCTAAAGGTTGATTTTTGAGGTTATTTTATCAATCTGATATTAATGTTGCAAACGTATGTAGCTTATGAGAATCACTGAAATTATCACATTTATTTTTAGACAAAACACTTGTCTTTTTCAGTTTTGTTTAAGGTTATTAAGTTAAAAGATTTTCAGTTACTGTCCATTAAAATAAAGGATACTATTTGTGGTAGAAAGCCTCATTGCAGAGGCTAAACACATTGTTTTTCTTAAGGGGATACATTTTTCTTATATTTATACTACACCACAATGTAGTGTGTTAACCCAAAGTGTGGGGTAAAAAGCTCCCTCTGCACTTTTTAATGTATTTTTATTTTATTTTAAAAAAAATATATTGTTAATATTTATTTTCATGCAAGTTATGGTGCTCAATCAATATTCAATACAATTTTTATTTATTTTATCTTGATACACTTTGCGACAGAAAGGCCTGCCTTTAGCCCCATTGTACCCAAATGCTTGACACTTTAAATGAATTTCTTTAGAAATAAAATGAAAGATGCTAAAGTTTTTTTGGATTCATTGGAAAAGTAGTGAAGGAACAGCAGTCAAGAGCCCAGAATACATGGGAATTTCTTGAAGACTGTTTGTGAAGAAGCATCCTAAGTGGCTACTTCAGGAAGTTTAGTTTGAGAGAAAGCCAAGAGTGTGCAGGACTGATAACAAGTCAAAGGGGGACTATACTTGGAATAATCTAAAACACATACTGTCTGTAATTTTAACAGTAAACAACTGTAAAAATGCAACAGAACTAAAAAGTTAATTTATTAGCGAGTATTAACTGTAAAATATACAGTACATATTTATATATATATTAAAAGATAATCCAGTAGGTTTTTACAATAAAATTTTGTAAAAATATATATTTTTTTAGATTTGAAAATTATGATTTTCCTGTACAATTTATAGTAAAAATGTACATTATATTTAACAAGAGAGTATGTGTGGTTTTTACAGTAAATTATTGTCACATGTGTTACCCTGATGTTGTTGAGTGATTGTGTGTAACTCTGAGCGCCGTCTCTACATTCTTGGAAGAGAAACTATTGGTGAACTTCATGTCATCATGTGCCCTTCTGTAGTTACTACGGTGATTAACAAATACCTTATTAAGTAAAAAGCTGATTTTTACAGTTTCAGAATGCTAATATCAAGTTTATGAATTTCTTTTACTGTAAATGTACTTTCTGCATTTTTTTTTTTTTTTTTTTTACAGTGCCATCATGGTCATGTAAATTACAAAATAAACAATTTTAAACTGTAAAATGTACAGGTTGTTCTGTAAAGTTGTTTACATTTGTACTTTATTATTTACATAATTATTCTGGCAACCATAACTGCCAGTTTTTTTTTTACAGCAAAAGATAGGTTTGATTGCTTTAAAAATGTACGGTCACTTCATAATTCCCATCCTCACACTTGCATTTCTTTAATTGTTTTGATTTCTTTTTCTAGAATGTGAAAAATAGTAATAATGAAGAATGGGTAGGTGTGCACAAACTTATCACTGGTAAAGTATATGAACTTGCTCTGTACATCATGTCAAGCAGGGGCGGACTGGCTATAGGGAGAACCGGGACTTTTCCCGGTGGTTCAGCCAGGAAACGGGGCCGAACAGGTGCCGATAAGCTGAAACAGGCTGCTGCGTTATGCCGAACGGGTCCCAACCTCCTCCCTCATCTCAACAACTTTTGGGCTGGTTTTAGTGTAAAATCCATGTCCAAATTACTCTTCCCTGTCTGCACCTGATGTCAAGTGCACCGTTGTTTTGTTATTAAGCAGGCAATTTTTAACCTGAATGGATTTTTTATCCATTGTAATCTAGAGCCAATGTTTGGTCCAAAAGTTTCACAAATCATTCCCAGTCCCTTGTACCTACAGTCAAATTGCACCAGGAGAGACATTAAATGTGATATGAGGCAAATGCAATTACGAGTTATGTTCTTTCTGTCCTCCCTTTTTTCTTCACTCTCTTTTCATGTCAAAGGGGATTACAGATTGAGGGCAGTGGAAGACAGAACCTCTTATTTTATGTGTGCATGGGAACGAGAACAAGCAGAGAGCCGGAATAAGATCTTGGTGGGCTTAAAGCCCAAGCCGTCTGACCCTCACACACTCACCCAGCACAAAAGATCAGCTGACCACCCAGACAGAGGAGAGAAAGAGAAGGGTGGGAATAAAGGGACGTTCACCCTCTTGCCCTCTCTTTTGAGTTCAAGTCTTGTCCTAACTGAAATGAAAGCAATTACTAAGCTGACTGGGAATTATAAAGATCTGCCCCTGTAACAGTCATTAAAGAGGAATTTCATTAAAATAAGGTATTGAGTTTGCTATGCAGTCAAGTCAAAACAAATGTACTTGAAATTCTCAATCAACCAAAATCAAACAGATATTGAATTATAAAGTATGTGCTGCCATACAAAAGATGAATTAACATAATGGTTTCAGTCTGCTGTGATGCCAAACTCCAGAAACTTACAGATTACCTGAAAATAAGAGTGTGCACAAGCAGGTTATGTTGTTTTGTCAGGGAATTTTACATTTGCACACTGTTTCAGAGATGTGTAATCTTATTTTAAAACAAACTTTAGTCTTCATTAGTTATAACCTATAACCAAATTAATTTAAGGATCTAATCTTTTATTCACAAATGTATGCAATTAATTTAGCTTTTTAAATGAAGCTGAGATAGCTAATTCTGTTTTTGTGAATAATTAACATTTTAATGCTTAAATAAAAGATGGTAACAAATCTGTTAGATTTTAATTTCAATAAAGAAAGTTTGCACAACTTTTATGTAAAATTTGTTAAGTGTGTAACATCTTATTCTTTAATTTCAAGGATTACTTCTGTAATAATAAATAACTGTATTTAGAAGAGCATATGCCGAATAATAGGACTAGTATTGTTATTACACTTGCAGATGTTGTGTGTCAGATTATAAAGTATAGGCTATAGGCCTTCAGTTGACTAATTTGACATGTTTTGTCTCAGATACACGGACCTGAAATTATACTTATAAGACTGAATAGTTTGCCTTGGATCCTTATGAAATGAAATCCTTACAAAATCACACTAAAGCACCTGAAACGCCCTCTATCACATTACTTTGCTCGGCCACACCGGTGAAGCTCTCCATGAGTCAGGAGAACAGTAATCTGACCGGTGAGAACAGCTTCCAACCGGTTCTTTATTTCACGGAAAAGAAGGACGCTTGCTGAGAAAAAATGTGTGTGCTCTGGCCGCAAATGTCCAACCTAATACAGGAGCAAGTAAAGCGGGGTGCTAGCCAGTGGCGGAGCCAGAAATTTTTCATAGGGGTGGCCGGGCAGGGGCCAGCATTTACTCTGGGGTGGCACAAAAAACATAATTTTGCAAACAAACATGGCACTCATCCAACCTTAAAATAATTTTTAAAGTATTGTAGGTGCCCAAAATCACAATGATGTATAATGTACAATAGCTAGCCTACAATTACATTTTTATTAAAGTTCACCAAATAACTGTGTCATAATTTTACTCACCCTCAAGTTATTTAATCAAATAAAACTTAGGAAATTCACTTTGAAAACAGAATACATATTTCCCAATGCTGAAAAAAAAAAAAAAAAACAGTTTAAACAGGACCAGAAAATCATGTTCAAGATCACTTTATTTATTTATTTTTTATTTAGCACAATTACAACAGCCAAAAGGCTGACCAAACCTATTTAACAAATAGCAATCAATATCTATAATAAAAGCGATTATTTCCATTTTGGCCGTGGCCACCCCTGGCCACCCCCTAGCTCCGCCCCTGGTGCTAGCGTGATTGAGGCATTCAGAAAGCGCATCTCTCTTGTCATCACGCGCATCCGGAGGTGAGTCACACGCTTCGCCAGCTCAACCATTATACTCACCTTTTAAAAAAAGAACAAAACAACCTGATATTGCTTCATATTGTTATTTATAACTTATCAAATCGATGATATGCTGTGAAATAAACTGGCTGTTTATTATTTGGAGGCGGGCTGCAGTTGAGGATGAGAAACTTCTGCGCACTTCGTTGGGTCCGTTCTGCGCGCGCGAGGGAGAAAGAAGTGACCGCGCTTCAAGCGACTCTTCTGTCTTCACGCCACTGGCACTGCGGGATGTAATATTACCAGGAGGATTTATGTAACCACTTAAAAAAAAAAAATCCATGGACAAAGTGAAGGCAGTCCGGTCTGCGGACTCCCCTCCTTCGAGGTGTGGTCTATTTCCAGGAGCGTTCAAAATAAGGAGGCGCGCGATGTTATTGAGCGCGCGAAGGTATTCGGCAGTGGAGCGCGAAAGACTGGCCTGGTGTACCAGGCACGAGCGGTTCAGCGCAACTCGCTCAGTAAGAACAACATCCACCTGCAGTGAGTGTTAAGTTAGATTTTGTTCCAAGTTTGTTAGTTATTCTTGTCTTTTAAAATGTTTATATTCAAAGTTTACATTTTAAACCTAACTAAAAACTACAAGTTTAAAAAAATCTCTATATTGAAATATATATATTTCATAAAAATATATATATATTGTAGTGTGTATATTTTAGGTGCTTTAGCTAGTGACCATTGTTTTTTTTAGTATTTAAAATCACCAATTAGAGTTTGCAAGTTTGCTTAAAAAGTCCTGCTTTGTGATAATATATTTTTTTTAAAGTTCAAATGTTGTATGTAGTCTCTCAATTTGTATGAGGTCATACAAACTGCATTTAATTATACACAAATGAGAAAAATGCTGTATCAAGTAGTTTTAGATTATTTATAGCCTAGCATGACACACTGTCTGCTGTCAATGCTTGACAAGTTAGCTATCCCACATATACTTCAGTCTCTTTCTCTAACACTTGCTGCAGGTCCCTGTGTCTAGTTAAGTCAGCGTAAGATCAGTGCTGAGAATGGGTGCTGCAAAGGGTAATTTAGATGGTGGATGGGGATGGATGATTGTGATGTCCTCCTTCATGGCCCAGTTCCTGTCTTTTGGATCACCCCAGTCTGTTGGCGTGTTGTACCCCAAGTGGCTTAGTGCCTTCCAGGAAGGCAAAAGCATGACGGCCTGGGTCGGATCGATGGTGTCTGGGGTGGCACTCATCACCAGTGAGTACTGATTATATCTCTTTGCATGTGTCTTTAGTTATAGTTTGGAGACATGTTTGTCTACAGAAGTTTGATGAATCTGAAAAATATCTTCCTTTGGGGACATCTTCATTTGAAAACACACACACACACACACACACACACACACACACACACACACACACACACACACACACACACACACACACACACACACACACACACACACACACACACAATACGTTTTCTTTTATGGATAGGGTTATGTTTTAGGTTAGGGTTAGTCTATAATAATTATAACTGACTTTATATAGAAACAATAGATGTTTATAGTATGCCCACATTTAGATACATATGTGAGTGTGTGATGTAGATTGTAAAGGTTCCCTATTGAAAACCTGTTGCTGCTGTTATGTAATGTACAGTACATTATGAAAATGTGAAATATGTCAGTATCATCTAATGCATACACACAAGGACTGCTTAACATTCTTAAATAGCTGGACAAAAATAATAATTAAAAAAAATTATAATAATAACAAGAAAGATCACCAAATAGTCAAATTATACTGCTCAAACTCTTTGTTATGCAGGCATTAATTTATTAAACCAGAACCTGCCAAACCTGGCCAGACCTGTTTATATGTCCAAAATCATCTAATCTGAATTATAAATCTCATACACACTACAACATACTGTTCATTACTCACCTAGTATGCTGCTGATTCAGTGTACAAATGCCATGGAAAAGACTAAGAGATGGCAAGTTTATTTATTCATTTGTTTACAGTGTAGTTGTATATATTAGTCAGCCATTGCTGTCTGCATTGCAGGGGTCAAATCTCTCTTGACACAGAACCCAGAGAATACCCTATTCACTTTTCTCATGAGAGAGAGAAATAGAAGATTGTGAGTGAGAACCAGGCTTCCCACGGTCATTGAAAACAGGGACATTTCAGGGAATTACAAAATTGTGATTTATAAGCCTGGAAAAATCATGGACATTAATAACATCTTAAAAAGTTCTGGACATTTGTAAAGTGAATATAATTTACTTATTATGCTAAGATATATATTTTTTTCAGCTAGAAATTGCTCTTTGTGAGGGCCATCACTATGAAACTTTTTAAAATAACCATAAGAACAAAAATAAAGAGAAGTTGTTTGTAAGGAGAGAGAAATCGGAGAGTGAGACATAAAGAGGAGGGGTCTGGCATACACAGTGGCGGATTTAGGCATGGACGATATGGGCAGCCATCCACCAACCATCTCATTTACAATCATATTCCCCCGCCCCCCAACCCCCACCATATTAGGAGGTGATTTGTACTGTTTATTAAAAGAGTCATTGGTTATTTCTGCAGCAACTCATTAACAGGACATTTAATAGCATCATTAATAATCTTTTCATATTCTTGGTTGAGCATCATGTAGTTTGTAAAGATTTTACATTTCTTAAACAAATCCATACTTGAGGCCTTTCTGTGACCAGAAATAACAAAGCCTAGAACACTCTACAGTATACACAAATACTTTTTAAATTTTTACACTGAAGTGTCTGTTTTAGCTGTTCTGAACCAGTTGGTTCTCAGTGGTCCTGCCAGGGCTCTGTCTGTCGGAAACTATCACTCATATAGTGACAGATAAAGATTTACTGTGGTACTACTAGAAATCTCAGAAATTATTAAGGAGCAATATTTTTTACCTTTATGAGTGCATATTGTTTTTTAACAAATTAAAACTCATTGTGTCTCATTCGTTGACTTCAATTTAATCAATTAAAACAAATTCTCAAGACTGATATTTTATTACCTCTTACCCTAAAAATTAAATCATAATCAACAGACATTTTATGCCTTTATATGCATAACAAAGACTATAATAGAAAAGAAAGAACTTTATCAGATGCTACAAATAAAAAACAGCAGAATTCATTACAAAGGCATTTCTTTTAGTTCTACACATCAGTTATGTGCAGTGTTGGGTGTAAAACATTATTAATTCATTACTAGAATCTAATTATTATTATTATTTTTAACAAAGTAGTAGAGTTGGGGTACTCGAGTTCGGAGTCGAGTCCGCGTCACGAGTCCATTTTTAATGGACTTGGGCTTGTCACGGACTCAAATGCATTTTTACTAAGACTCAGGCAAAAGCACACATAGACATCAAAGGGGGCTTGAACACCTGCCCGTTTTCTTCCTCAAGAGAAATTGCCCTTTTTTCTGGGGTGCTTTTTTTAAATAAATGAATAAATATATATATATATATTCCTGTTTGCACACAGCTTCCCTGTCAAACAAATATATTTATTGAATAAAAATAAAAATATCAGGTCAATAGGTGCGACTATGTCGAGTTCCGATGCCCTCCGTCCTTCTTTCCCTCCCTCCCTTCCTCTCTCTCTCTCTCTCTCTCTCTCTCTCTCCTCCATGTCTCCATGCAGCAGTGCAGCACACATTGGCACATCAGACACCCAGACAGTCAGCCCCCCCCCCTCCCCCCAGCACCTATCCCAATTGTGTTTTTCTTGGCTTGTGTGGAGGTAAGTGGTGATGAACAAAAGACTAAGCTACCAGTGCCTAGACTTTACAGCTAATTAGCCAAAAGACAAATATAGTTAACTTGTGTCTCGCTAACATGCATAAGCTACTAGCTAATGTAATAAGTTAGCTAAAGTTTAGCTAAGGCAATATATCATGGCCATACAGGCTAATGTACTGTACTTAATGGAGACACTACAGGTTAATACAGTCAAATTTGTGTCTAATGACATCATCACAATTTCCACATTGATTTGTGATGCAATGACAAACAAACAAACAAACAAATAACGTAAATAGGGTGACCATACATCCCGGACATGTCCTCTTTTATAAGACCTGAAAAATCTCGGCTGGGATTTCAAAAATGCCTCTAAATCTCCAGGATTTGTCTTTGTCTTTATAATGACGTGCTCTCTACAGTCTACTATCGAACATTCTGTGTATTTGATACTGTGTATCAGTTTTCATGCGTATGTCCTTATGTGAGATTATTCTGGCTGAGAGCAGCAGCGCGTACTCTTTCGAAGGACTCTCTCTCTCTCCCTTGCGTGTGTGCCGTATGTGTGTGTGCGAAAGAGATCATCACACGTGCCCTGCTTCTCTCATCCAGAATCATCAATGACGTAAGTACACTTTTGAAAGTACGTTCCCCAACTCTGCAAATTATTAAATAGAACAAATGATTTATCAGACAGTTACTATGCAAAGCCATTTCTAACTGAAAATGTTCACTATATAGAGACAAAATCAAATATGCTACGTATTAGGGATATTTAAACTAATATGACGGATGAAATAAACCATGGAAATTGTACAACTCAGTCTGTTACATATATATAGTGCAACCTCTGTGTGTTACTGTAAAGGTGGCTCTTGCATTCCAATGGCAAAAAAGTCCAATGAAAAAAATACAATGAAGAACACAAGTGAGGGGAGAAATCTATATTAACCTATTATCCATACAAAATATAATTTGAAAAGAACATGCCAGCTCAAGGAGAGAAAATGTATCTTAACTTTAGGGAAGTAGACTATACCTGAACACAGCAGGAGGACTGAACATTGTGAAGTGTAGTAGAATAAAAATACATCTCTTATGGTATCTGACCTTTTCTGTTTTATTTTAAGTTTAATTTCATGGGCATTATTAAATATTTTAATTTAACATTTGTTTAATACATTTACATGAAATGTATTTAATAATGTATTTCACTCATAATTTTAGATAAAACTAAACTAAATTGAATTGACAAAATGAAAATGAAGTAGAAAAAAATATATGAAATATAACAACTATGTTTACTATGTCTATGTTTGAGTAGAGGGGAAAAGTCTACAAATAATTGAAAAAGTCAACAGAACATAATAAGTGTGTTGAATGACAGTTTTGTCTTCATAAACCTAAAGAATGTGTTTACATTCTGAAACCAGTTTGAAGTTTTTTCAGCAGGATACTAATCATAAAATGTGAATATGAAATGCAACAGAGGGGTTTTGTTGCATTTATATTGAGAAATAGTTTTTCTTTGTTGTGAAGGTTAAAATAAGCTTACAATATTGATGTTGAGTTTACAGTTACAATTTTAATTCAGATCCATGAGCAGATTCATTCGGACTCAACTCGGACTCTGCCTGTTATGGACTCGGTCTTGAGTTTGACTCGATCTCTTTTAGACTCGACACGACTCAATTGTTTAAAGACTTGAACTTGACTTGAACTCGACTAAGGTGGACTCGAATCTAACACTACAAAGTAGTGTAACACATTACATGATAAATTCTAGGTGTCATATTAAAGTTACTGACTTACAATTATATTAATAACTTTTGAGTACATTACTTTGAGTACACTTTCCAAAAATAGTATTAAGTAGAATTTAAAACATTAATTGTGTTTATATGTACTGTAGATCTCTTTGCTTTTCTGTGACAGCTGAAGGGCCCCCTAAAAATTAATTGTTAAGGAGAAATGCTTGATGCTGTATGTGTATGATTTGCATGCGACAGTGGCGAATTCCAGGGCTAGCAAAGCCTTCTCTGCTGGCCTAACATGCCTAATAATTAAAATAGTTTTTTTAATTCTGTAATTCATCACCTTTTTGCCTATGTATTTTTAACAGCTTTCCAAACTAATTCATCTACAAACGAAAAAGGAAAAATTTAAAGTTTATCCAATCAGAATTTATTGGTTTCACAAACCATGCATAAGACTAAATCTGAGCTCATTAGCTGAAACAGCAAGTGAGTCTGAGATCCACCCCATTATGCCGGGTTCACACATCCTCAGTGAGCGAGGCGTGAGCGGCGCGTGAGCAGGGTGGTCGCGTTTGACCTTTGCAATGACCACGTCTCTTCTGCAAGAAACAGCAGCGCCTCTATGGCGTTATATATGTGCCTCATTCCTGAGCGAGTAATTGTAAGTTTTGAGCACAGAGAACTATATTTTGCAAGCACATTGCATTATATTTTGAACAGAAATTAACAATCGCAAATAAAAAAATCGTTTGAGCAAAGAAAAAACGATTCCGTGCTCAATAAATGTATTCGCTATTATCCATTATTAACGTGCAATAATAACCCTCTCACGCAGTTTACTCAGGTGCTCTCACAAATTTATTCTCTGCGCTCTGTCAAGTCCCTCTCTCGCTCAACCTCTTAATTCTGTGCGCGCTCAACTCTTGACACACACGCGCGCTCAACTCTTGACACACACGCGCGCTCAACTCTTCAAACACACGCGCGCTCAACTCTTGACACACGCGCGCTCAACTCTTGACACACGCGGCTCAACTCTTGACACACGCGGCTCAACTCTTCAAACACACGCCGCTCAACTCTTCAAACACACGCCGCTCAACTCTTGACACACACGCGGCTCAACTCTTTACACACACGCCGCTCAACTTGCAACAGCGTTACAAGTGTGCCACAAAATCAACCAATCGGAAAAGTAAAGGTCAATTGTGATTGGCTGTTGGTCTCCAATCACCACGCAGCACAAAGATGACGAAAAATGTATTTTATGGATAGATGTCTTCTCTAGCCACCATCAAACATGACAGAGTCAAATGGTGAAAACTGCAACAATATGCCACAACGTCAGGTGAGTTAGTAATTTCTAGTTTTATGATGTTATGGTTTTCTATGCCTTTGATGAAACCCTGCTATTATCTACGGAAAGTATTTCTTATCTCAGAATTACGAGATAATTTTTCATGGAAAAAAAAGTTTTTGCTCTGTTTTTCTGAATTAATGAGATCCCTCAAAATCCTGCCAGGAGCTCTATTTTAGCTAGATGCGCATGAATTTATAGAGATATATTTTAAACTTGGCCTTCAATACAAAGACATTACTGTCTATGACATTTGTAATACTGTCATGGCTGAGACACGCTTTGATCTTCCAAAGGACACTAATTACACGAGAACTACCGGAATTCTGTAACTACTAGAATGGCCATAGTGGTCATTCTGACCGTTCATACTAGACTGTACCAAATGTCATGTCATATTTACATTCGAAACTTCTATTGAGGTTTTAGAATGAAGCTTCTAATGTCTATCGTCATATTTTATGGCGTCATCACCCTAAAAATGTATATATAGTATATAATATATAGTCTAGCACTATTATATATTACAAAAAAAGATCGTATTATGTAGGACTATTCATGCGTTAAGCAGCTCCATTTGATCCATATTATTCTATTTTATTCAATACATTTTTAGGGTGATGACGCCATAAAATATGACGACAGACATTAGAAGCTTCATTCTAAACCCTCAATAGAAGTTTCGAATGTAAATATGACATGACATTTGGTACAGTGTAGTATGAACGGTCAGAATGACCACTATGGCCATTCTAGTAGTTACAGAATTCCGGTAGTTCTCGTGTAATTAGTGTCCTTTGGAAGATCAAAGCGTGTCTCAGCCATGATAGTATTAGAAATGTCATAGACAGTAATGTCTTTGTATTGAAGGCCAAGTTTAAAATATATCTCTATAAATTCATGCGCATGCAGCTAAAATAGTGCTCCTGGCAGGATTTTGAGGGATCTCATTAATTCAGAAAAACAGAACAAAATATTTTTTTAATGAAAAATTATCTCGTAATTCTGAGATAATTAAGTCGTTAATTCAGAAAAACAGAGCAAAAACTTTTTTCCATGAAAAATTATCTCGTAATTCTGAGATAATTAAGTCGTTAATTCAGAAAAACAGAGTAGATTTTTTTTTCTCAAGTGAATGCAATACGCTTCCGTAGATAATAGCAGGGTTTCATCAAAGGCATAGAAAACCATAACATCATAAAACTAGAAATTACTAACTCACCTGACGTTGTGGCATATTGTTGCAGTTTTCACCATTTGACTCTGTCATGTTTGATGGTGGCTAGAGAAGACATCTATCCATAAAATACATTTTTCGTCATCTTTGTGCTGCGTGGTGATTGGAGACCAACAGCCAATCACAATTGACCTTTACTTTTCCGATTGGTTGATTTTGTGGCACACTTGTAACGCTGTTGCAAGTTGAGCGAGCGCGTGTGTAAAGAGTTGAGCGCTGTGTGTCAAGAGTTGAGCTGCGGTGTGTCAAGAGCTGAGCGCGTGTATTTGAAGAGTTGAGCGCTGCGTGTCAAGAGTTGAGCCGCTGTGTGTCAAGAGCTGAGCGGCGTGTGTTTGAAGAGTTGAGCTGCGCGTGTGTCAAGAGTTGAGCGCGTGTGTGTGTCAAGAGTTGAGCGCGCACAGAATTAAGAGGTTGAGCGAGAGAGGGACTTGACAGAGCGCAGAGAATAAATTTGTGAGAGCACCTGAGTAAACTGCGTGAGAGGGTTATTATTGCACGTTAATATGGATAATAGCAAATACATTTATTGAGCACGGAATCGTTTTTTCTTTGCTCAAACGATTTTTTTATTTGCGATTGTTAATTTCTGTTCAAAATATAATGCAATGTGCTTGCAAAATATAGTTCTCTGTGCTCAAAACTTACAATTACTCGCTCAGGAATGAGGCACATATATAACGCCATACGCCTCTGCCCAGAAAATCAGGTTATCTATGAGGTCTTATGCCAAATTTGTTTCATAATGAGCGGAGGTTATTGCTGGGGGCAACAACAGGCAGTCACATGCACTTCATCTTTATCAGCACACTTGGTTGTGATTGGTTAATGTTGTGTCTAAACTGTACACCTACATACACAAACGGTTCGGCAGTTTATTCATTCTTTCCTTTTTTGCGTTTTTTTATTGAGTTTACTTGCATGCAGACATATAAATTGTAGTGTACTATAGATTAGGTTTAAACATTTTTGATTTGCCTTTTTTAAAATCTCCTGATTATATTAGGTTTGCATTGCACTCAGAGCCGCTGAGCTCATTGTGAGCCATGCAGCAAAAATAGGCTCAACGCTAAAACTATCCACGCTCTGCCGCATCTGAGACGCTTCTGGGATGCGTCACCTCGCTACTCACACTTGCAGTAGGAACGGTGTAATCTGTTAATATGAGCGCCCCTCAAGCCTCACTTATGCCCCGATCATGGAGGATGTCGAAACTCGCCATTAGGCCTTTAGAATTTCTACAGAATCCCTCAACAGTGCAAATTAATGGGTATCTATTGTTAGATTCATCAGCCAATCAGATTGATTTATTTATTCTTGGTGGGTGTAGTCTTTTAAGTCCCAGTCAAGTGCTGCAATTAGCCTACTTATACTATGCCCTAAAAGTGTGTTCTGTTTTTGTAATGGAACAGTACACACTTTTAAGTAGGTAGCAAAAAAGTGTGCAAGGTTTGGGACATACTACCAAGTCATAAAATAGTACCATGTTACAGAAGCGAACGCTGGCACTTAGTGATGCACTTCCGGTCATCTATATGTCGTCAATCTACACAACAGATTCCTCACATCTCATTTCTACATCCTTTCATTAATTATTTCTTATGTAATTTATAATATAGAAATCATATTATTATAAAATTCCATTTACCCTCTCCTTTGATTTATTTTTCCTGAATTCATCTACGCTTCCCTGAAAATGCACCCTACCATAATGATGTATGTAACAACTTTAAGATTACACAAACCAAACTTAATTGATTTAAAATGCTCCTATCCTTATTAAAATGTGTTCGTTATGTATTAAATATTCAACATTACAGGGAAAACATATTTTACTCGAATGTAAAACAGACATACACATATATTTATACAAACACATCTGTCTATATATATATATATATATATATATATATATATATATATATATATATATATATATATTCTGTATATGTATACACATACTGTACACACACACATATGTACACGTACACATTTATACACAGAATTACCTCTTGGGTAGGAAATTTGGCTCATAATATAATTTAGTTAAACATAATTAAAATAATATATAAATAATAAAATAATGTTAAGCTACTTTTTGTATAAATCTAGGATTAGAAATGCAAAACAATAGCATTTAACAAGAAAGAACCACAAACACTTGCATAACACTGTACTCTTTATTGTTTTCTAGCCTGGCAACCCAACATCTTAGTGCCAGCTGAATGCAACTGACATGTTTCAATTTGTTTTTGTTCATGTTGTGATTTCATGTCTTTTATTTTGAAAGTTTAGTTGCCATATTTCCTGTTCCTCGTGATATATATTTAAATCTGTCTGTTTTTATATATTTT
Source organism: Xyrauchen texanus (assembly GCF_025860055.1). Taxonomy (NCBI): domain Eukaryota; kingdom Metazoa; phylum Chordata; class Actinopteri; order Cypriniformes; family Catostomidae; genus Xyrauchen; species Xyrauchen texanus. Next base: position 12,424,616 of record NC_068297.1, on the reverse strand, counting down.
GTTTGTTTGATCTGTAAAGCACTTTGGTTCAACTTCTGTTGTTTTTAAATGTGCTCTATAAATAAAGGTTGACTTGACTTGACTTGATTTCTTGTTCCTCCCATGTTTCATGTGTTTTGTTCTTATTGGTTCCTTTGTTTATTAGTCTTGTCTTGTTATTGGTTCATGTTTCATTGTCTTGTTATCAGTCTTGTATTTTCATCGGTGGTCTTGTTAACTTGTATTTATAGCCCTGATGTCTTTGTGGAGTATTGTGATTGTGTAATCCGGTAATGTTGAACTTGAGTCTTGTTCTTTGTTTGTTTTCTTATAGTTACGCCACGCCACGCCACGCCACGCCATGCCACGCCATGCCAAGTCATAGTCATAGTCATAGTCATAGTTAAGTCAAGTCAAGTCTAGTCTCTTGTTTTGTGTCTTTTGTTGGCACTGTATAATAAACTGCGCTTGGGTTCTTACATTCATCTCATCATCGTCTTCGTCCTGACCAAGGATTTTCAAAAGCCATAGAGGTGGTAATGTTCCTCTGCTGGCTGGCCCATGCCTCATCCTGTCGAGATGTTTCCTCTGCCGTCAACATCCCCAAGTCAACAGTGCACAGGGTTGTGCACAAAGTCAGCAGAACTGTCCTTGGCCTCCTTAAAAATATTGTTCAGCTTCCAAAGGGTGAGGCGCTAGAGGATGTGGGTGCAGGGTTTGCCAGGCTGGCAGGCTCTCCTGCTTTCAGTGTGGCATTCAGAGCAATTGATTGCTGCCACATCCACATATAGCCCCCTGCAGTCAATGCAGCCTGCTATTTCAACATAAAATTGTTTTACTCTGTGCAACTCCAGGCTGTGTGTGACCACCAGGGAAAATTCTTGAATGTTTGTGTCAGCTTCCCTGGTTCTGTGCACGACGCAAGGGCCCTTAAGAACAGTGCTATTTACAGCTAGCATCTGTACCTCTTAGGAGATGGGGGATAACCCTGCTTGACATTCCCCATCACCATTAAGCAACTTACTGTTGCAACATACTGTTGTATCCCCAGTTGTGGCCCGCTATAACAGGCACCATTCCAGAGCCAGGTGTGTGATTGAGAGGGCCTTTGACATAAAAACATGGTGGAGGTCCATCTTTTTTAAAGCACTTGAGGTGAGCCCAAACTTCGTTGCCATTGTTGTGACATGCTGTGTAATTTTACACAACATGTGCTTTGCCACCGGTGACTTCATTGAAGCAGATGGGGATGTTGATGATGATGATGATGATGATGATAATGTTGACGATGACAATGCCGAACCCAGAGTAGTGGTGTGTGGTGACATCATGAGGAACCATCTGGCAGCAGCAGTTTCTACACCTGTTATCCATGTTTCTGCTCTCATGGAACATGACTATGTTAAGCAGTAAAACGACCATGAGTTCCCATCATTCATCTCAACGTTCCCCTGTAATAAAGTTCTGAAAACTCACACACTAGATTAAACATAACAATATTTGTTTTTTGTATTATTTGTATTAGTTGCTTTAAAAATCATTATTCAGACCCTTGGTTTTAGATATCTGCATTAATAAATAAAATAATATAAAAAATAAATTCAGTCAAATCCCTTTATTGTCAAAAGTGGGTGAAAGTCTTAGATGTGGTTCCAAGCAACATAGAAGTATGACAATTACAATAATCATCTGATTTACACATAACACAGTTTACATATCTGTTAAATAACACAATATGCACCTAATAATATAGAATATACCGTACACACAATATAAGAAGACTGTATACAAAAAAATAGCTGTCATGAAGTTGGCTGGTGCGGGTCCTGATGCTGCGATACTGCCTGCCTGATGGTAGCAGTGAGAGCAGACCATGGCTCGGGTGACTGGAGTCTCTGATGATCCTCCTAGAATTTTTCACCCACCGCCTGGTATTGATGTCCTGGAGGGAGGGAAGCTCACCTCTGATGATGTGTCTGGCAGTTCGCACCACCCTTTGCAGGGCTTTGCGGTTGAGGGTGGTGATGTTGCCATACCTGGCAGTGATGCAGCCAGTCAGGGTGCTCTCTACAGTGCAGGTGTAGAACCGTGTGAGGATACGGTGGTTCATTCCAAAATTCCTCTGCCATCTCAGGAAAAAGAGGCACTGGTGAGCCTTCTTCAAAACAGCCTCAGTGTGGACGGACCATGTGAGTTCCTCAGTGATGTGGACACCGAGGAACTTGAAGCTGCTAACTCTCTCCACTGGTGCTCCATTGATGGTAATGGGTCGGTGTTCTCTGTTTTTTCTCCTGACATCCAGGAGTGTTCTCTGTCTTTTCTCCTGAAGTCCATCACAAGCTCCTTGGTCTTGCTGACATTGAGGGAGAGGTTGTGCTCTTGACACCAGCAGGTCAGAGTGTGCACCTCCTCTCTGTAGGCTGTTTCATCATTGTCAGTGATCAAACCTACCATTGTCATATCGTCAGCAAACTTAATGATTGGAGCTATGAGTTGCCACACAGTCATGTGTGTACAGGGAATACAGGAGTGGGCTAAGAATACAGCCCTGCAGGGCTCCAGTGTTGAGGGTCAGTGATGAGGTTATGTTGCTGCCCATTCTAACCACCTTGCATCTGCTTGAAAGGAAGTCCAGGATCCAGCTGCAAAGCGAGCTGTTTAAGCCAAGAGTCCAGAGTTTCTCATCAAGCTTGTAGGGCACTATGGTGTTGAATGCTGAGCTGTAGTCTACAAAAAGCATTCTCACATGTGTTCCTTTTTTTCAGGTGGAAGAGAGCAGTGTGTATTGTAGATGCAATGTCATCATCAGCTGAGCGGTTGTTGTGGTATGCAAACTACAGTGAGTCCAGTGAAGCAGGCAGCACAGAGCAGATGTGATCTCTGATTAGCCTCTCAAAGCATTTGCTGATGATGGGGGTCAGAGCAACCTGACACAAGTAATTTAAGCAAGTGATTTTGGATTGCTTTGGTACAGGCACAATTGTGGATGTTTTAAAGCATGTGGGGATACAGACAAGGAGAGGGAAAGGTTGAAAATGTCCGTAAAAACACCAGCTAGTTGGTTCGCACACACTCTTATGACATGCCCCGGAATGCCATCTGGACCCACGGATTTACGGATATTCACCCATCAGAAGGATCGGGTTACATTCGCTACAGAGACAGAGAGTAAACTAACCTCTGTAGCTTCAGCCACGAGAGCTCTCACCACGAGGGAAATAGCTCTCATTAAAGTAATATATTACTTTAAATAATACTCTTATGAACAATCACTTTTCTATAGTTTTTTTTATGGTTTGTCATTTGATGCCACCCAAATTGCAAAAGATTATTGGATTGGACTATGATAAATCTGTAGTTTTTTTTTTACCAATAAAACCTTTTGTTGAAATGAACCATAAAATGAACCAAATATGGTATATGTTACACATCAAGATAACGGTACACTAACACAGGTAAACTGAAGTGCATTCAACCTATCTGCCTATTGTTTGTCTAGGGATCCTTACAATTCTGCATGTCCCATTAGTAACTGTGTCTGCATTTAATGTGGTTGTCAGTGTTCTTTGTGTTTGCACACTCCCCACAATGACTGTTTGCCAGGCATGCTCTCAACCAATGGCTTCTTCCACACAATCTCCATCAACCTGTATCCAGGGAGGACATGCTCACTCTGCGACCCAGTTAACTGGAAGTGTGGTGTCTTAAATGATATGCAACCTATCTGTAATAGCATCAATCCAAAAAGATATAAAGTACTATTATTGATGATACTATGACTTTTTTGGGTTAATTCCATATGAACTGTAGTGGAATAAAAAATAAAATCACATCAGACAGTGTTATGGAACATAGAGTATAATGTAATATATCAAAAACTGTGTATTAATAACATTTTAATTTAATTTAATTACAATATATATTTTTAATACAGTTACTTTAACAAAGATTTTGTGAGGCCCTCCATTAAAGAGAGGTACCTCTCCTCTTGTGCTGCAGCCCCTCCCCTCATTTCTTCATCCCCTCTTCTCATCTCTGCACCCCTCCGTCTCATCTCCTCATGCCTCATCTCCTCTCTCCTCTCCATTCTCTCCCTAAACTTTTCCTCTCATCTCCAGGGTTCTTCCTCTCTCTCTTTTCTCTCTTCATCTTTTCTTTTCTCTCTTTTACCATACTCTCTTTCTTTTCCCTCCTCCCATTGCTGGGCCTCCTCCTCTCTCTTTGCCTCCCTTTCATCCAGATCCCTCCGGTACTGTAAAAGATCACTTTCACTTTCTCTTGTGCACAACATCAGATGGGCCAGCATCAGATGGAGAGGAATCAACAGCAACATCCCCGGTGCCAGATTGGATTAGCAGTGGTGGAGTGATTTTAAAAACACATTAAATCGGCGAGTCGCATGGCACCATGTGAGAATTGCATGCTCTGCACACTTTGCTAGTTTTAATACTTTTGTGTCATAAACCATTGAGATTCGATACACCATGATCCTAAACTGTACTAGAAAGACAATAAGTCAAATAATTCAAAATCCTCAGGCTCTGGAGACATTAAAGACACTTACGTACTCAAGCTGACGCCCCTCCGGAGGCCTCGGACCAGGGACTCAATTTGGCCAGTGAGGTGAATGAGATTCAGCGTCAACTGTTGAACATGACGGCAATGCTGATGAAGGTTGTTACTGACTTGGAGGATCTTGCTGTAATTCGTCAATAGATCACTGCCATGGAGATGAAATTCACTGAGTTGGTTACAAGGGTACTGGATGTTGAGAAACAGATTGATTATTTGGCGTCATCGGAGAGGGAATTAGCTGCTAATCTGCTAGTGACCAAGGCAGACTTGAAGTGTGTCTGGGAAAAGTTGGAAGACCTTGAGAATCTCAACCAGCGAAACAATGTCCGAATTGTTGGAATTCCTTAGGACGAAGAAGGCCGAGATATGATGAAATTCCTAGACAAGCTCTTCCTGAGTCTGCTCGACATAGCAGGCCATAAGCTGGGAATTGAGCGAGCTCACAGAGTGGAATGACTTTGCAAATTCGACAAGAGAGAAACATGATCGATTCAAGGAATTCAAGAAAGTCTTACATCAACAGAAGGTTGCTTTTGCGTTGATGTTCCTGGCCAAATCGAGAATAGATACTAAGGATGGCCACAAAATATTTACATGCCCACAGCAAGCAATGTCCTTCATAAAGTCAATGACTGAGTAAATTATTTGTGGTTCTCATGTTGCAGATGTGTGGGCCTGACTAACAGCACATTCACTTGACTGTTCGAGGAACTGAGCGGCTGTTTTGTTTATTTTTGTGCTGGTTCCACCTAGTGGCTTGAATAGAATAGCACTCCTTCAGGACAGTTGTGGATGAATCTGCATGTTCTTTGTGCTTATACCTCCTATTGGCTAGAGTTTGTTTTATAGATTATTTTCTGTTGTGTAATTCTGTCTCACAGAATGTATGTGAAGACACCAGACTTGAACAATCTGATGGCAAGGTTGTCGCAGGGAGTCTTGTAGACATACATGGACTGTTTGAGATTAGAGGGATGGACACCGGTTGGCGCTGTTGTGCGTGGGGTTAATCGCTTTTTTTTTGTTCGGGGGAAGTTCGGGGTTTGATTGTTGCACTAATGTTGGAATGTGGTCGTTATAAATGTTTTTTTGACACACAATATATTTTTTCTAAAATGTCAAAATGTTAATATGATTGGATTGTCTCTCTTCACGTGGAATGTGTATGGGTTGGGGCACCCCATTTAAAGAAGGAATGTTATTTCTTAATAAAATATGATATAGTGTTTCTTCAAGAAAACCAGCTTTCCCTACAGGAAGCTGAAAAATTTGGGAAGATATGGGGTGGACATGTTTTCTTTAGTGCTGGCTCAATTAAGAGTCATTACATTGATACTGTAAGTAATCATCTACAATTCAAATGTCTCAAACAGATTAAAGATAAATTAGGAAGAGTCATTATTGTTTTAGCATAAATTCAGTGGCTAAGGTTGATTTTGGCTTATATTTCCACACCTAACGCTGATGGTCAGGGCTTTTTTTTAGATCTTGAAGGGATGTTGCAAGCTGCTGGCACCCCTCATGATATAATATTGGGAGTAGACTTTAATCTTTTGATGGACTCAGTCCTTGATCATAGTGAAGTAAAAATGTACAAGCCCCATAGAGCAACAGTGACACTTCACAGGATGAGGAAAAATCTTGGTCTTACAGATATTTAGAGACTTTTGAACCCATCTGTTAGGGACTATATATTTTTTCATCAGTCTGTTGGATTTATTCTAGAATAGATTTTTTAGTTTTTATATATCTAAATCCCTAATTTCATCTGTTGTTGATTGTTCAATTGGATGCCTCATTCATCAAAAAATCCAAACCACGAGAACTCGTGGAGTTGGAAGGGAATATTAAAAGTGCAGAGGAAGAGCTGAAATGCCGAATGTCATCTGATGGCCTCAGAGAATTGACCTGATTGAAATATAGATAAAATACTGTCATATAAAAATCTTTTGGAATGCCAACTGCTCTGTTAGCTGGGATGCCTCATATGGCATTTTTTTGACTGTTCAGTCGGTTCCCGCCTCCTTGACCATTTTAACCTTGTTACAATGACAATACAAATATTTTGATACTATTTATAAGTTCTTACACTAGAAAACATAGGACACCGGTTCTTGGGATGCAGCTAACCATCTCAAAACTCTGCCTTCTGTCACGCAAAGGACTGTGGGCAATATTAACAGAAAAAGTGTTCACCGAACCACACTTTGAAAATCTACCGGAAACAGTAGACCATTAGAGTAACATAAGGACACTTATTTCAACATAATACAATTTGGGACACACTAATTCTAATCTCGGATACTACTGGCAGCTGGATAGGGTGAGGATTGGAACACAGCAAAGGCATTCTAGCTGGCCTTGAGTGACGCAATCACACATTAATGTTATTCACATTCTGTTTCAAGGACTCTTATTTTGTCTTGGTTTTTGTCCTCTGTTGTCAGTTCTCCCCAAACTACATTCCCCATAATGCATGCCCTCATCACTGCCATCTGTTGCTCATCTTCTTCACCTGTTCTTCACCTGTTCTCATGGTGTGGTGGTGGTGTAGTGGTCTAAGCACATAACTGGTAATTTGGTAATCTGAAGGACACTGTTTCAAACCCCACAGCCACCACCATTGTGTCCTTGAGAAAGGCACTTAACTCCAGGTTGTTCCAGGGGGATTGTCCCTGTAATAAGTGCACTGTAAGTCGCTTTGGATAAAAGCATCTGCCAAATGCATAAATGTAAATATAAATGTTCTCCATTCCCTTATCAACCCGTTTGTATAAATAGCCTCTAGTTTTCTTCCATCCTCGTCAGTTCTTAGTTGTACTAGTTGGCTATTTAGTGTTGTTTCATTTGTTTGATATTTGTCAGTGTTTTCAACGTCTTCATTAAAAGTCCACCTAAGATAGATCCACCGCTTCCGTTCTCATCTCTCCTGATCACCACGTGACAGCGAGAGGCAAGATCAGGACAAAGACGGCTGTCATTGTCATCATTCACTGCTGTTATCACCATTTATAGAGCTTTCAAAGCTCTAAATTACGATGTCTTGAGCATTCAGTGAAATGTATTGCAAGCAAGATTTAAATCGCAAATATTATCAGATAGCTTTTTCCAGGTATTATAGACCCCCTTGGTAGATTAGATTTTTGAATGTCTGTTCGAGAGACGTATCCAACTCTTTAGTTAATAATATATTTCACAAATCAATCATGCTGCAGTTAAGATTAGGCTACCTTGAGCATTCAGTGTCCTTTCAAGTTTTGGCTTTAGTTTGTGGACGAGTTTTTAAAATGTCAGTTAGTATGATTAGTTGGCTGCGACATAATGTATGATGTCTATAAGGTGTCTTATTCATTGTGAAATGGTGTTTTGTTAACTGCATGAATCACACTGAAGGCCTAGACTTAAAATGCAGGGGCCGCAACTGGCATGCAACAATGAATTTGACAAGGACATTATTTCGAATTAGTTGAGGAAAAAAAATGTAACTTTTCTTTTAATAATGTAACTTAAATGTAATGGAAATTAGTTATGTGATTGCTTTTTTTGCTGAAGTAATCACTTAAGTAATCATATTACAATATTATAGAAGTAATTTGTAGTTGATTACTTTTCTGAGTAACATACCCAACACTGGCTGTAATGATGTTCCTCTTTTTGGTAGAGAATTAATTGTTTGGTACATTTGTGATGTTTAATCTTTTTTATTTATCTCTGTCTCCCTGTGCAGGTCCAGTGTGCAGTGCTTGTGTGGATAATTTCGGGGCACGGCCGGTAATGGTATTTAGTGGTGTCATGGTGGCCGGTGGTCTAATGCTGAGTGCTTTTGCCCCAAACATATCTTTCCTCATCTTCTCCTACGGCATCGTTGTTGGTAAGAAAATAAGATAAATGTATCAGTTTCGCTTCAACTGCTATGATGATTCTATAACGTATCGGTTACCTAACGTAACCTCGGTTCTCTCTAGATGAGGGAACGAGTATTGCATAAGCTAGCTTACGCTACGGGAAAGATTCATCTTTTCTGAGATATTGAAGCCAAAAAATTATCCTTAATTTTTGTATCCATTGTCAACGCAGTGCGGCAGCTGCAGACCTTGAGCGGGCTAGCTAGCGAGCTCATAGGTTGCTCTGCGGCAACTGCTGCAGCCTATAGACGAGCTTGGGCTGAACTCGCATCCAATGAGAGAGCGTCCGCGCTCACTGCAACAAAGCCCGCCAAAATGGGCGTGACTAGAGTGCATATAAGCGTAGTTCGTAGGCTGGAACCCTGGTTTTCATTGACTGAAGCGAAAAGTCGCCGTGGGCGCGAAGCACGGCCGGCTACGCAATACTCGTTCCTCATCTAGAGAGAACCGAGGTTACGTTAGGTAACCGATACGTTCTCTTACGAGAGGTTCTCTCAGTATATGGAAGCTAGCTTACGCTACGGGAACCCATTGTCAACGCCGTCGCGCCAAGCATCCACTGTATGAGCCCCAGGGAATTAAGGGGGACCCGGGGAGCCCTTATGAGTGGGGAAATAATGTTTGGCCGGCAAGAATGCGGGTCATTGATTGTGTAATACATAAGCACATAGTGGGAAGGGAACGACAGAGCGGCGGTGCCGGTCTGTGTGGAATGTGTCCCATCAGTGCAGCTCACCAGGGGAGCTGTAGCGTATTAAACCGCTAGTAGTTTTGCCTGCAGAGCGGGCACTTCCATATTGTAAAATCTGACAAAAGTGGAGGGGGAAGTCCATCCCGCTGCCACACATATGTCGTGAATGGAAATCCTGCTGGATCATGCCCACGAGGATGCCATGCCTCTAGTGGAGTGAGCCCTAATGCCCAACGGGCATGGCAGGTCTTTTGACGCGTATGCAGCAGCAATAGCGTCCACTATCCATCTAGATAGTGTCTGTTTCGAGGCGGCGAGACCTTTGGTGCGCCCTCGAACGAAACGAAAAGCTGCTCAGAGCGCCTGAAAGCGGCGAGCGCGCAGTATACAATCTCAGTGCTCTGACCGGGCAAAGGAGATTGGCGTCGCGTTCAGCTATCGGATGCTGGCAGCGCCGATAGGGAAATGACCTGTGCTCTGAAAGGAGTACCGATCACCTTGGGAACATAGCCGTGTCTAGGCTTTAAAATGACCTTGGAGTCACTTGGTCCAAACTCAAGACATGCAGCTGACAGACAGCTGAAGGTCTCCCACGCGCTTGACTGATGACAGGGCAGTCAGAAAAACGGTTTTGAGTGAAAGGTATTTCAAATCCACGGATTGAAGTGGTTCGAAAGGGGGCTTTCATAGTTTCGAGAACTATAGAAAGATCCCAGATAGGAACCGATGGGGGCGCTGGGGTTCATCCTTCTAGCTCCCCTGAGGAAGCCGGATGACCAGCTCGCTTTTACCCCATGACTGGCCGTGCAGGGGTTCAGCGAACGCCGCAACGGCCGCCACATACACTTTGAGCGTGGATGGGGATCTGCCCTTATCCAGCAGCTCTTGTAGAAATACGGCAGTTTACTGACACCCCACATGTCCACGGGTCCAGGTCTCGGTCGGTGCACCATTTTGAGAACACAGACCATTTTGACGCATAGAGTCTTCTCGTGGAAGGGGCTCTAGCGTGTATGATGGTGTTTATTACTCCTTCTGGCAGAGCGACGGGTAGTCGTTGATCACCCACGCATGCAGCCCCAGCTCTGGGTGGGGATGCCAGATTGTGCCGCGAGCTTGAGAGAGGAAATCTGCTCTCACTGGGATGGGCCACGGCGCTGTCAGTGACAGCTGCGTAAGCTCCGGGAACCATGTCTGATTCTCCCAACGTGGGGCTATGAGGAGCACCGAGTGACACGCTTCCTGATCCTCTGCATTACCTGTGGCAATAGCGAGACGGGAGGGAAGGCGTAAAGCGGGCGCCTGGGCCAGTCCTGGGCCAGCGGCCCTCGCTTCGAGAAAAATATTGGGCAGTGAGAGTTCTCTTTGGACGCAAAGAGGTCTATCTCCGCTCTGCCGAATAGGTGCCATAACGTCTGGACTGTTTGAGCGTGCAGGGACCATTCCCCTGGGGAATATTGTCTCTGGACAGTCTGTCCGGGCCGTCGTTCAGGTGGCCTGGCACGCGCGTCGCCCTCAGCGAGCGCAGGTGGCACTGGGACCAACTCAGTATGCGTTTCGTCAGATGGAAGAGGTTCCTGGATCTGACACCGCCCTGACGGTTTAGGTAGGATACCACAGATCTGTTGTCCGAATGGACCAGGACGTGGTGACCCTGAATGACCGGGAGAAAGCGCACGAGCGCGTACTCGACCGCTATCATTTCCAGACAATTTATGTGAAGGAGCTTTTCCTGAACTGACCATAGGCCGAAAACCGAGAGCCCTCGCGAGACCGCGCTCCAACCCGTGTTGGACGCGTCTGTCGAGATGACTTTTCGGCGAGATACAGCTCCCATTGTCACTCCCCGCTGATACCATTCGGCCACTGTCCAGGGCTGCAGAGCTGAAATACAGGTCTGAGTCACCTTGATGGGCTGGCGGCCTGTGGCCCAAGCCCGGCGAGACGCTGGTGTTTAGCCAATGCTGAAGCGGGCGATGTGCAGTAAACCCAGCTGAAGTACTGCTGCGGCTGAGGCCATGTAGCCTAGCACTCTCTGAAATTTCTTCAGAGGTGTGAGGCTGTTCATCTGAAATGACGCGGCTAGTCGCTGCACACGGCGCGCTGTGTAGATAAGCGAGCCGTCATTGCCACTGAGTCTAGTTCTATTCCAAGGAAGGAAATTGCCTGAATGGGCTGTAGTGAGCTCTTGGTCCAATTGACTGCAAGGCCCAAACTGTTCAGATGACTGAGGAGAACTGTCCTGTGAGACAGAAGCTCCGTATGTGATTGTGCCAAAATCAGCCAATCGTCCAAATAGTTCAGAATTCGCAAACCCTGACTCCGCAGGGGTGCGAGCGCCAGCGTCCATGCACTTCGTGAAAGTACGGGGTGCTAAGGACAGGCCGAACGGAAGGACGGTGTATTGATAAACCTGGCCGTCGAGGCTGAATCTCAAGAATGGCCTGTGACGGGATTTATCTGAATCTGAAAGTATGCATTTTTCAGATCGAGAGAAATAAACCAGGAGTTTGCTGGTTGTAAGCATTTTGAACGGTCTTTTGCAAGCGCTTTGTTCAAAACCCTGAGATCTAATATTGGTCTGAGGCCGCCGTCCTTCTTGGGGACAAGAAAATAACGGCTGTAAAACCCCGACTCAGCTCAGAGGAGGCGGCACTCTCTATGGCCCTTTTGCACAGAAGGTTTGCTATTTCTGAACGAAGCATGCACGCTGCTTCCGTGTTCAAAGTAGTTTCGAGCCAGCTCTGAAGCAAGGAGGACGGCGATCGAACTGTAGCAAATAGCCCTGTTTTATTGTGCTTAACACCCATTCGGATATCCCTGGAATATCTTCCCACACTTTGAAGCATAATGTTAGAGGGTGAATGGCCAAATCGCTCTGATTGCCGCACACAGCAGCTGAACAGAATGTGTGAGCCGCTTACTGTGCTTATGCTGGACTGCTCGCAGACAGCATGGACAGGCTGTTCTGTGAGTGACTTCCGATTGAGGTGAATGGGGAAAGAGTCACGTCTGTTAAGTGATGCGCAAGCATAGCCACGGGCACGGTACTTACATACAGAGAAGTGTTTGCTGGCCGTGTGACAGAGCGGGCAGAGAATGGGCGCGCACACATATTCGTGAGCGCATTTATTGACTCTAACACTCGAGTGGTTCAGTAACCGCTTTTGAGTGTGCTCTGATGGGGACACGGAACGTGTAATGCTTGTGTGTAGAGGTGAACACTAGATTGTGGGCACATTTTCTACACATAAGGCTGGTCGTGTGACAGAGCGGCCAGAGAATGGGCGCGCGACGGATTCGTGGGTGCGTTTATTAACCCTAACACTCGAGCGGGTCGTAACCGCTTTATGTGAGTGTGCTCTGATAGGGACACGGACGTGTAATGCTTGTGTGTAGGGGTGAACACTGAATTGTGGGCACATTTTCTACACATAAGGCTTTATTTTGGGTCGCCGTGGAAACGGCGTTTGAGTGCAGGCAAGCGGGTAATATCACCGGCTTGTTGGCTGCTGAATTCACCACTGCAGTAGCCTGAGAGAAGGGGACTGACAGGGGCGTACGGGACTTACATACAGCTGGCCGAGTGACAGAGCGGGCAGAGGAGGGACGCGCGCACGGGCTCGTGGGCGCGTTTATTAACTCTAACACTCGAGCGGGTCGTAACCGCTTATGTGAGTGTGCTCTGATAGGGACACGGGATGTGTAATGCTTGTGTGTAGGGGTGAGCACTGGATTGTGGGCACATTTTCTACACATAAGGCATGTTTACTCTTTACAAGATTTCTTTGGGTCGCCGTGAAAACGGCGTTTGAGTGCAGGCAAACGGGTAGTATCACCGGCTTGTTGGCTGCTGAATCCACCACTGCAGTAGCCTGAGAGAAGGGGACTGACAGGGGGCGAAGCTTTGACGGTGGTCCGGCCGTGGTGGGACTGAGCCGTCGTTGTTTCAACAACACTAGGAGGACTTCGGTTGCTCAGGTTTCAGTACAATCTTAGGCCGAGGCCCGCAGGGGGGCGGCGGTCTGCGGCGACTGTCTGAGCGAGATCGAGGGCGGCCGCCCTGTCGACGCTGAGAAGTCTGGCTTGTTGAGCTGGGCGCTGTGAAGAGGCTCGTGCAGGAGGCTGGTCACGTGGGCGGCCTGCAGAGGAGCTAGCGCGACGAGGCAGAAAGAGATTCATGGCTTGGGCTTCGAGAAACGGTCAACAATGCCACTCACCGCGGAACCGAAGAGACCGGACAGAGAGAGCGGCGCGTAGTGCGTTCAGCTTCTCCCAAGTCGGCTAGTCAGATCTGAAACAGCCTGTCTGTAAAACGGCCATGGAATGCAGAGCAGATGCGGCTTGGCCGGCGGCGGTATAGGCGCGGCCAACACAGGCGGAAGTAGTTCTGCAGGCCTTAGACGGAGCACCAGCTTAGACCGCCATCTCGCGGAGGGCGGGCAAAGGTGCGGCGTGGAGTCTGTTGGGAGCCTGCTCAGGGGCGGTGACCACTCGAGCCCGAGGCGGTCGACGGCCTGTGTGAGGAGGCGCTTAGTTCCCCTTCGACTCGGGCGGGTCCTGCTGGATTCCTGGGCCGAGGAGGAGGCATGTGAGCCTGACCACTCCTCGCTGTCCGAAGCCATGATGGAACAGGCCTTATCCTCCGCTTCTTCGTCCGAGATGGCAGCAGAGCAGCCGCTCGGCGGCAACTGCGCTGGCCCGGGTGGGCGGGGAGGGTGAAGGCGATGCTCGAGGGAGGGGCTCCGGCGAGGCAATCGCTTCTACCACTGGTTCCGGCAGCCTTTGAGAGCGGCGCTTTTACTGCGCGGCTGAATGGAAGGTGGCGCGGCGGCTGGTCCTGAGCGCCGAGTCGAGCCCGCAGGGTCGACATCGAAGCTCCTCGCAGAGATCGCATCCGCCTTCAGCGAGGGCGAGCTCTGCATGCCCCAGTCCCAGGCAGAGAGCGCAGATGACGTGGCGGTCTCCGGTGCTGAGAGGGGCGCGGCATGAGGCGCAAGTGGAGCGAGGCATCTTTAAAAAGACGCTCGTACTCTTTTGTGAAGTTCATAAGAACTAGCTTGCTTTAAAAGGATACGTCGCCGGATGGCGTAGCTCGCAGGACGGCTGAAGGTGGCGAAGACGGCCGGCTTCTTCGAGCACTGTCCACGCTTGCTTGATGCCCCTCGAACGGCGAAGCGGCTTCCAGTTCAGAGATGCGAAGAGCTTCGCTGAAGAGATGAAAATCAGGGTTCCAGCCTACTAACTACGCTTATATGCACTCTAGTCACGCCCATTTTGGCGGGCTTTGTTGCAGTGAGCGCGCGGACGCCTCTCATTGGATGCGAGTTCGCCCAAGCTCATCTATAGGCTGCAGCAGTTGCCGCAGAGCAACCTATGAGCTCGCTAGCTAGCCCGCTCAAGGTCTGCAGCTGCCGCACTGCGTTGACAATGGATACAAAAATTAAGGATAATTTTTTGGCTTCAATATCTCAGAAAAGATGAATCTTTCCCGTAGCGTAAGCTAGCTTACGCAATACGAGAGAACCTCTCGTAAGAGAACTATAGACAGCGTCAGATTCACTTAGTCTGGCCGTGTGGCCCAGGTTTTGGATTGATTGGTTGCTGTTTACCAGAATTAAGAATCAGAGGTCAGAAGGTTATTTCTGGGTCATTGATTTTAGCTATTTCAAGAGCAAGGAAGCTTGCTTAAATGTAATTGTGTTTGTGTCTGTTTTTGTGTTATGCAGAACCTTGATACATGCAGTATAAATGTACTGACAATGTCTTGTTTTAATTTGGTAATACTATATAGAGTACAGTTCTTATAAATAATATGTGTTTGTATGATGGATGTTTTTGCATATAACTTTCTGGGCCTGTTGAATAATTTGTCTAATGCAACAGTGTGTTTGTGACCAGGCTGCTATTAATTGTGGTGATTATATAACATTCACAGACAGTTTAGAATTTGAAACCATTAAACCATCACTGTTGCTTGTGAAAATATTCTGTCACACACACCAACAACCTCTTCAAACACGTACACAGAAACACACCACCAACAGAAACAATGCATAGTCAAGTTCAGTGAAGTTATTTTTTACCGATAATAGTGTCGGTCAGAGTCAGGTTTTCTTCTGCCAGTAAACAAGATATCAATAAAATTATGTAAAACTTTGTATTATTCATTCAAAATAATTTTCGCTTCCATATGTACATAATTACCTAAAACCCACTCACACTAGATCTCACTGCAGTATCTATAGTGAATGTTTATTGTGATAATTAGGCTTTCCAGTTTTACACGTTGGCTTTATAGTTGCAGAGATTTGAAAGGTTATAAAGGTGTCCAAGCTGACTGTAATTTGCTTTTTGAATGTGTGAATAGGTTTTTTAAATGCTTACATTTGTTTATGTGTTTAAGGGATAGGCTGTGGACTTGTCTACGCTGCCACACTGACCATAACCTGCCACTACTTTGACAAGAGGCGTGGCCTTGCTTTGGGCATCGTTACCACAGGTGTGAACTTAAAATTTTCTCTTTCTATTTAACTGCACAGTATGGAATAGAATGTTATGGTATCTTAGTTTGCACCACATAAACCATCATAATCATTTGGTGAAAATGGGGAAATGTTTGATAAGGATCTTTTATTAGTAACGTGGTTTAGGTGGAGAAACACAACTAGGTGGAAGTACTCGAAACAGCCAAATTTACCACCTGCTCTCATAGAACAACATAATTATTCCAACATTTTTGCAAAATTATTTTTACATGGCTTATATTTATCTGCAGCAATTTCCTGGTGAAATGAGCACTAGAGGCGCTACAACAACGTAGTTTCCTTTCACACAAATCACAAGTAAATGGGTAGATTATCAGTTCATAAACACAATGCTTTCTAATGACATTAGAGCACTGTTACTATAGCGTGTGACTTATGAGATGACACAATATTGCCTTTGCATTACATATCCACCTACAATTAGAAGCTTGTTCCAGTGCAATCAAATTGTACTCAACTGATAGAGCATAGCACTTGCGCAGGACCGAGGTATGAGTCCTGAAGTGAATGCGAGTCGATACATGAGCTGAACGAGTCATAGAAGCACCACAAATTGATGTGGTTGCTTCATCAATTGCACTATTTATCTCACATATGCTTTTTATGACACTAATGGTTAGGTTTATGTTTAAGGTTCAGAGTAGGGAGGTAGGTTTTGTTTATTTAAAATAATTAACTTAAAATCTCACCTTTATTTCTTTTCTTCTCATATTAGCTTTTTTTGACACTATCGGTTTGGTTTAGTTTTAAGCTTTAGGGTACGGAGGCAGGTTTTGTTCATTTAGAGCATTGACCTTAAACCAGGGCAGTGGTGGCTCAGTGGTTAAGGCTCTGGGTTATTGACCAGAAGGTTGGGGTTTCAAGCCCCAACACTGCCAAGACACCACTGTTGGTCCCTTGATCAAGGCCCTTGACCCTATCTGCTCCAGGGGTGCTGTATCATGGCAGACCCTGCACTCTGACCTCTGCACTCTGGGGAAAAAAATAATTTCACTGTATATATGCAAAAATGTATGTATAATGTGTGACAATAGATCTATTATTATTAAAAACCTCATCAGTTTGGGAGAATTTAACTTAAATGTAATATGATTTTGCAAAAATGTCTCCACAGTCATGTAATCTTTTATATTATGCTCCAAAATTGTTAGATTATCTGGTTGTTTCTGATTCCATTTGTAAAGGTATTCTTCCATAAGATAATGTTTGAGAATTGGGCCAAGTGGTAATTCTGTACATTTTTCTCAGGTACAAGTGTGGGTGGCTTCATTTACGCCACAGTACAGAATGAGCTCATTGAGTTGTTTGGATTGGAGGGCTGTTTGCTTATCATCGGCGCGCTGGCGCTCAACCTGATGGTGTGTGCAGGTCCAATGCGACCTTTGAACTTACCTGGTTACTACCTGAAACAGAGAGCAGCTCTACAGCGCCCTGAGGAACCACTTTACACCAAACCTTCTGCCATTATCATCGACTCTGGTGGCCTCAAAACCACGTATGACTCGTCCAATAACTCCGCTGCAGTGAAGATGTTAATAACCATGGAAACCAATGAGATGCAAGAAAGTGAATGGGAGAGGAAAGACGGAGTGCTGTCCTGCTCAATAGTAGCACAAGCAATTAAGAAGTGGTTGCATCCTTATTGTCAGTACATGTGCAAGACTGCAGAGCTCCTACAGGACCATGTCTTCATGGCTTTGTGCATTGCCATCTTCCTGTTCAGCTTAGGAGCATTCCCACCTGTGCTCTTCATGGAGGATGTGGCCCAGAGTGAGGGCCTTATTGATGGGATTGCACTCATACCCCTTGTATCCATTGTTGCCATGACAACAGGCATTGGTAAGCTGGTGTTGGGCTTGTTGGCTGACATGCAATGGGTGAACAGTCTGTACCTGTATGCCCTGACACTGATGGGCACAGGTGTGGCTCTGCTGCTCATCCCTGTGTCTAAGAGCTACCTGGGTCTGCAAGTACTGTCGGCCGTGGTTGGATTTTTCTCAGGGAACTGGTCACTCACATCCTACATCACTACCAAGATTGTGGGCATCGAGCGACTCAGTCAGGCTCATGGCATTCTCATGTGCTTTGGAGGGTTTGGAATCATGCTCGGGCCACCTGTCGTAGGTAAGACCCTTTAAGGGAAAATCCAGGAGATATGATAATTGTACTTAACCAAAGGTTGCTCAAGAGAAATTGGTTCTGTATAATGTCAATTGTAAGTTGCTTCAGAAAAAAAGCATTTTTTAAATTACTGCTCACTTACAGTATGATCAGATATGTATGAGTGATTTTTTTGTGCTTGCTAAAACAAGGATCATTACTCATACATATAGTTTGGATTTAAATTATGCTATGCTAAACTATGCTTAAATTAATATTCCGGGTTCAATACAAGTTAAAGGGATAGTTCACCCAAAAATGTAAATTCTCTCATTTACTCACTCTCATGCCATCCCAGAAGTGTATGACTTTCTTTCTTCTGTAGAACACAAATTATGACTTTAAGAAGAATCTGAGAAACAGATACAGAAAGAAACTGTTACATTGTTTACATGTTTTTGGTGATTCACGTTCTTCATGCATGTCACACCCTACTGGGCAAGGAGAAGAATTTCAAGCAAAAAAGGACCTAAATATTGATCTGTTTCTCATCCACACCTATCATATCACTTCTGAAGATATTCATTAAAACATGGAGTCCTATGGTTTACTTTTATGCTGCTTTTATGTGCTTTTTGGAGCATCACATTTTGGCACCCATTCACTTGCATTATATGGACCTACAGAGCTGAAATATTCTTCTAAAATGTTTTACATTTGAGTTCAGCTGAAAAAGTTATACACATCTGGGATGGCAATAGTACATAGATGGTACATGATGAGAGAATATTCATTTTTGGGTGAACTATCCTTTAAGCTCAATCGACAGCATTTGTGGCACATGTCGATCATAGCAAAAATCTATTTAGTCTCCTCAATCCTTTTCTTTAAAAAGCACAAATCTGGGTTACATTGACTAAGTTTAAATGGACACCAGAAAGCCATTTATTGCGATAAAGCTGCTTAAGGCTTGCAATCGGTGTATGGGTTTTCATGAGCTAACTGTGTTCATGGCTTTCTCTTTACTCCTGTATACACACGACTCAGTTAGTAAGCAGCTGTGGCAGGGCGGAGGACGGGGCCAGGTCGTGATCATACACACCCGATCTCTCTCTCCCGCACAATTCTCCGCAGTCGGCCTTTATCCCTTTCGGAGGCTTGATTAGCCTGATAAGGGACCGGGTGTGTATGAGCACGATCCGGCCCCGCCCTACGCCCTGCCACAGCAGCTTTCTCCACGGTAACGTAATTTTCATCCAGCACTATTTATGCTACAGTGTGTTCATGAGTGATGTTTTAGGGGAAATACATTTTTCAAACACTTGCTTCTTTACTGATGTTCTCTCTTTTCTTACAGGTTGGCTCTATGACTGTTCTCAATCATACGACCTGGCCTTCTACTTCAGTGGCTCTTGTGTTGTAGTGGCTGGTTTGCTTCTGTTCTTCGTCACAATGCCTTGCTGGAACAGGACAACTGAGGGGGGAAATTCAGTCGCAGTGAAGGAAGACAACAGTTCGCAACGACAGTACACTCCTGATTGTGACAAAGTAGCCTCTGTGGCTTGAACAGCATTTCACCAGTCTAAACCTGACTTTGTCCACTTACCATGGCCTTTTCATTCTTCTATCTCATTTTTGAGGTTTTTGTATCTATAGTAGAATTTATTTGCTAATAGTAAATTGAGTAGATTGTTTCCTTGACACCGATCCTTTTTTAGCTGGTCTCATTCACTTTTTGTGTGAACTTGACTCTCTGAAATGTATGGCCTCAGTGTGTCCAATGTGTACATAAAATCACCAAATTTTGAGAATACATATTCATTTCCATTAATAAGAACATATTTCTGACTGTAGAGAATCCTAGAATGTGCGAATGCTTTCACTGCACTTGCCATGGATAACATCCAGATCCAAAGATTTCTGGGAATGGTGACAGACTTGAAACAAGGAGGAAATGCACTTTAATGCACTTATGCCTGTGACTGCACATTTTCCCCCTTTTTGTCACCTCTTTGTCACTTTTTTTTTGTCTCCTTCACTTTGTCGCATTTTCCCAACCGTCATACCAAAGTATCAAGTGAATGGATGTTTTTTCCTTGTTTCCTTCTGCAAGCAACATATTAATTATATAAAATTATAATTATATACAATTTGAAGGCAAACATTCTGTATCTTTCAGCTAATCATTGATTAGCGTACCAATAAGAAATACAAGAATATGCTGAAGAAAAACATCAGATAAAAGAAAAACCGGAGGACATAGTTGGGTTCTGTGATTGCAATGTCCAATACTGTGTTGGTGTGCTTCTTTGTGTGTGCCTTTTAATACAAAATCACAAAAAAATGTTTTTAACAGGCTGGTACCTGACAACACTAAATCTTTTATTATTGTATTTTTGAAATTCCAGTGTTATGTCTTGTGTCAGTGTATACCACAGACCTTTCATTCAGTATGTATAAATATTAGAAAAGGCCACTAAACATTTTGGTCCAAAAACTTGATTCAAGTCTTTATGAACATTGGACAGTGAGCAATACAATATTTCAATGTAAAACTGTCCCATTATGTGATATACCATTTTGTCTTATTATTATTATTATTATTATTATTATTACTTTTTAGTAAAGTACTGTTTGTTCATTTTTAAGTGTCAGTAAATAGAATGATTATATGATAAACAATTATTATGATTATTTTGCTGGTGCTGTACTGTGCTGTTATTACTAGTACTCAAAGCATTCAACTGAGCAAATTAGGGCATATTTTAATGACTGAGAATTCTAGTACTTTGGTTTAACTTTGTGGATTTGTCTATAAACCTTAGAGTTCTGATTACATTACATAGAGAAGAGTGTGCAGTATATGTATTAATCATCACACTTTTGATCAGGGTTAGCTGAGGTTTGGTAAATAAAATCTCAGCCAGATGTTCAGAGCAGAATATCTTCAAAGACTCAATGAGGTCAAGGAAACATCAACGTATTCTTCATTTAGGAAATTGATATTTAGACATGTGTATATTATAATTAGCAAGCTGTATATGCATGGATTTTCTGTTACATCCATGTTAGGTATATTTTCATGCTTGTATTTGAGTGGAAAGAAGAGTGGAAAATAAGATCTTTGTATAAACATTCTGCTCCCAAGCATGTTAACACCAGAGATCTATTTTACAAAATAATTTCAAAGGCACTTGAATGGCTGGAGATCTAATTTACAATGCGAATGAATTAACTTTTTGTTGGAAAAGCAGCTTGGACATTCTGCTAAATGTCTTTTTTTGTTACACAGAATGGGGAAAAATGATAGGAGTTTGACACAAGGGTGAGAATAATGACAACATGTTGGGCGAGACAGCCATGTTCATAGCTTGTGCCCTTTGTTTATATCTGAAGCTGGAACATATGGTTATACTTTTTTCTTTTATACAGTATCTGTGGGTTCACGAAAGTTGAAAAGAATAGTATAGAGTAAGCTATTGAGTGCAGCCATTCTTAAGTTAATTATTCTTAAATTGCTGTCTCTTAAAGTATAGGAGTAGCCTGTGTTCAGATTTTGAGCTTTAAAGCAATTGTGCCACAGCGTTATTTTTGTTAAATTTAATTTTTGAGGTAGGCCTAACAATCTGACTGTATACATATAACTTACTGTCAAATGCAAGCCTGTTATTAATAGTAACTATTAGTACAATTAGTAATGACTGCAGCAAGTGCTCAGGGCCTCACACTGTGTTCTGTAAATTGTTGATGAAATTGCTTGTTATTTTGTGGTCTTGTGCACACCGTGCATTCAAATGCAACCTCTTCTGAAGAAATTTCATACCAGAGATCTTTTATACTGGGATAACAGCCTCTGCAGTTTTACCATAGGCTAGACTGTAACGGTCAACTAGCGTGTTACGACAATAGGCTAAGTCAGTTTGCAGCTACCATATTAATGAATGGGGAGAGCCGTAAACTGGCACCTTCCTGTTACAAAATTGTCTGCATCTTCTCTTATAAAGCAATAGCAAAATCAATTTTATCACTCTAGACAATAGTTCACTCCTAAAGGATGGTTTTGTGTAAAACAAGTTGAAGATTAGCAGACAGGTGGTCATTTCATTACATGATGAGCTGTTTCCTCTAAAAAGAAGTTTATTCAGCATACTGTAGTATCTCTTCCTTAGACCTCTTCCTTCCCTCTGGTCTTCATATCGAAAGTTTGGTTAACTCTGATCGGCGAATCAATTTTACACATTGACTTCTTTGCTCAAAACACCTTAATCCTTGATTTTGAATGGGGATGACAAAGAGGCTGTGAGGGTTAGACTCACCATCTCTTCAGTGGCACAAACAGTATAAAGCTCCTATATCACATCTGATTATCCACAACTCATGTTGTCTGGAGTTCTCTGTATACTGAATGTGCTTGGATAGATATTTTATCAATGTTTTTTCCACAGAATTATCCAAAAACACTTTTACTGCAGTACAGACCATTGAAGAGTCTTGAGTCTATTCCTCACAGCCCCACTTTCATTCCCATTAAAAATCAAAGATGGCACTAGCATGACTAAGGTCTTACCTCAATCCAGGTGGCGGAGGACAAGTCTCAGTTGCTTCTGCTTCAGCATGTGGAGGCTCATGCTATTCCACGCACAACTTACCACAAGCTCCACTGAGAGCGAGAACCATTAATCGTGAACACTAGGATGTTACCCCATGTATTCTACCCTCCCTAGCAACTGGGCAAATTTGGTTGCTTAGGAGACCTGGCTGGAGTCACTCAGCACACCCTGGATTTGAACTGGGACTCAAGGGGTGGTAGTCAGCATCAATACTCGATTGTTCCATTTGTTAACATGAACTAACAATTAACAATATTTATTAAGCATTTATTAATCTTAATGTTAATTTCAACATATATTAAGAATTTTAAGTTGTATCTGTTAACATTAGTTAATGCACTATGAACTAACATGAACTAACAGTGTAAAGTATTTTTATTTACTAACATTAATAAAAGTGGCTGGATGCTCTCTGGATGCCTGGAACTAATGGAAATGTAAGTGTTTAGATTGCCAATAAAGCAACCACAAGCCGCTGCAATGAAGCAAGACATCTGGATATGTGTAGAACTAACAACTTTAGCACACATCTTTTCTCTGGTAGGTGAACAACATTTTTGCCAACTAATAGTATGTTTGATAGGTAGAGTTTAGCTGACTAGTTAAAGGTGGGGTATGTGATTTGCAAAACGGCCGGCAGATTTTGAAAATACACAACTCATAAGGTCCTACCTTCTCTCCTCCAACGCTGGCCCTGACTCCACCCATTCGAAAAACACATGGACGCGCAATCATGCACGATTTTCTCATAACTGTAAAAAAAAAAAAAGAACATAGCCAGCCCTGGCGTCTGTACAGCGGTCTTCTATTCAAAACAGGATTCATAGAAATGTGGAACAACCCCACTAGCACTATAAAAGCTCTATTCTCCATACATAAATACAATCGCTCACATCAGCTTCCTCCCCAAACAGGTTGTTTAGCTAGCTAGTTCATCATATGGCTGGGCTATAACGTTAGAACAGCTACAATTCTCATGCGATATCGTCAGTAAAGACAGTTCCCTGATTAAATACTACTAGTTAATCGGCTTCTCACCTGTCAAGCAGAAAAAATGCCACAGCCGCATCTGTTGGTAGTCCTTCCTGGTCCTTCAGTTGCCGCCAGCGTTTAAAAGCATCGCCTAGAATGACCCTTGTTTTTGACCTTTCTCTTTCGGCCGTTTTGTTACGTAATTGCTCTCTCGAAAATAGATTTTCTTTTCTGTGATGGTGTCTTGTCTGCCATTCTACAAACGGAAGCAACTACACCTTCTCCTTCTCTCTCTCTCTCTCTGTACCGGGGCGACTTGCACTTCCTGTTACTGGGTCACGAGCTTTGAGTATGCGCACGAACGGGACACACGCGCCAGGGTGGTGGGGGGAGGGGGGCATGGTACGACCGTTTGATTGACACATTTTCTGTCCAATGATTCTAGATGGTCTTGAAAATGATCGGCTGGAGTTTTTCGAGTCCTGCCCGTTCCACAGATGATTAAATTGCTTAATTTTCATTTCAGTGCTTCTAATTTACAGCCAGTAAGTGGGTTAGGAATAGGATTTCAATTTATTTTGAAAAAATGGTCAAAAAAGAAAATCACATACCCCACCTTTAAGCCATAAGAAATAAGGTTATTTCTTTACGGGCTCGGAAAATTACCATACAGTTGATCACTCCTATTATAATGAATGAAGGTGTGCAAGTCATTTACATTTAGCAATTTAGCAGATGCTTTTCTTTTCCCCAAAGCGACTACAAATGAGGAATTAGATTCAAGTGAATGGCGATTTCTTTTTTGAAGCTCCACAAATCACAGACAGTCAGCATAAACATCATCGATACAACTCGATAGTGGTTCAATGAATGTCTTCTAAATCAATACAATCGCTTTTGGTGCAAAAAAAAGATCAATATTTAAGTACTTTTTAAATCTAAATCATCACTTCTGGTCAGCTTCACGAGAGGGTAGAAATCACATGGTCTCTCAAGTGATGTATTCACATTGCCATGATACAGAAATAATCTCACATTCTCTACTCGGTTGAGACAACCAGGATAAGCACACAAGCGCAACATTGTGAGTAAAGAAACTAAATAAATACAGATCTAAACCAAAACCAACCAAGCTATTGTACAGTGTTCCTCCTTCTCACTTGTAAACAGCGCTGCTCTTCCGGCTCACGTCTTAGTTCTTGCGTGCTTCAAATGCCAATGCGATTACGTTACACGCGCATAGTGCTGCTGACCGAAAGCATGATGTAGAGTTTAAAAAAGTACTTCAATATTTATCTTTTTCGCACCAAAAGCAATTGTGTCTCTTTAGAAGATTTAACAGCTAGTGTCGTATGGATAATGTTTATGCTGACTGTCTATGATTTTTGGAGCTTCAAATAAGAAATTGGAATCCACTTTCTGAGATATTTTTCTTGAATTGTGCTCTGGTGAAGAAAGTAAGTCATACACACCAGGGATATCACAAGGGCGAGTAAATAATGAGAGAATTTTGAACTATCCATTTAAGGATAATTTTTAGAATTAGTAAAATGTACTTCCTTAACCTAAAGCTTTACACTAAACCTAACTAATAGTGCCTGAAAAGATAAATAAGAGTTTAACTAAACGGATATCCTTACCCTTAACCAACACCCAACCCTAACCGTTAGTGTTTTAAAATGCAAATTTGAAATGAAAAATAAATAAATAAATACGTTTATTGAAGCAACCACGTCATTCATGTTGCTTCAGTAGTACTTTCGTGCGTCTTTGACTGGACTTAAAGTCATCGAGTCCAAAGTTCTATCAGGGGAGCTTCCAAGCAAGCTAATGATAATAGAATAAGTGTGCACATGTAGGTGTGTCTGTATACAAGTGTTAAATGTATTATTTTATCAAGTCATGCGTTAAAGTAAAAGTGTTTTAATATCATAACATAGCGGGGGTGAGTAATAGAGGGAAAAATAAATGTTCATAAAGACATGAATTGTGTGACAATGAATAAAATGCACAGTTGTTGTAGCTCCTCTAGTGTTCATTTCACCAGGAAACTGCAGTGAAATGTAGAAAGTGGCACATGAAAGTCAGTTTGCAATAATGTATAGAGTAACATTCATTCTATGAGACCAGGTTGCAAGACAAAACACACCAGAAGAGTTTTTTTATTATTTAAAAAGAAAACCCCTTATCTTGTCTGCAAGATACATGCTTGCAGCAATAACAGCTTCACTGATTATTATAGGAGTGATCCAATATTCCAGACTTTTCCGCTGACTAATTAATTGCAAGCATATCTACGATACACTTTGTCGCCTCTTACACCTAGTTGCCCACAATCACTTCAGGTAAACATTTGATGTTCTTTGAGTTCTAATTTGATATGTAATTTGTTCTGTTTTAGCTAGACTTCAAAAGTATGCGCTAGTCATATTATTTGGACAGTTCTGGGTTATAAAAATGCCACGACTGGAAATGCTTCAGTGCAAGACATGTGCAGTAGCATTCTAATTCCTTTTATATTGTTTACATCCTTGAAATGGTCAATACAAAAATACATATTTCAAAGCTGCGTGTTTTATTGTTGCAGGAGTGTGAGTAAACGTTGTCTTTTCTATTAAATTAAATAGGAGCATTTACAGCAGTGTGCCGTTCTCTCCTTGTTTTATTAATTTTGTCCTTTTTTGATCATGCACCTGTCTTAATTTTTGGATGTGCGCATGCTACTTCTATTCTTAAGAAAAATGAGTAGACAATTTATTTTAACAATTTTTATATAAAAGTATTTGTTATTTATTATGTTTTATTGACTTACACCAGAAATAATCCTGTGTGACATCAAATCCTGGTCCGTTGTGTTTTACTAAATGTTACATGCTCACTGCCTAGTGTGACCACTCCTTACTCTCTGGTCTGTTTATCTTCCATGTATCCATTTAAGGAGTTATCGAAGATTATTTGTGTGTATTGTGTGTGTGGGTATGAGGAGTCAATCTGGATCTGCCCATGTCGCAGAAATGTGGAGGTTAATGCTGCCGAATTCATAATTCTATCTCTATTTCTCTCCTTTTTCTAAGCAACATAGTACTATAGATTTACTATGGTACTAATTAGCTCTATGTGATTGTGTTGGTATTGGTGTGTAGGGGTATGTAGGTGTTAGGGATGCTTTTAGCAACACCAGTGGGAGTTATGATGAGGGAGCTGAGCATGAGCCTTGCAGTGGGAATTTGTTTATGGGGTGTTTGTTGTTTGCTCTCTTTAGGATTATTGGTATTTGATCAGGAATGTGTGCAATGTGCATGTGGAGGTGACAAGAAATAAGTTGATGAATAGTGTGTGTGTGTGTTTTTAAAACAAAATACAAGTAAAGTTAAACAGTTGATTGCATCCTGGGAAATAAACAAGCAACCTTGTGTCCGGTAGTTTAGAGAGGACCTAATAATCCTTTGAGCTACAGAATCCATTCTTTGGAAGATATAATGTAGGGAATGACAGTCCATTTTTTCATACATGAATATTTTAAAACACCATTTCATATTCAAGCATTTAGAATAATTTCCAATAGGACTAAACAAAAACCTAATTTACATACGTTTTAAATAAAGGCATTTTAAATAAATGTCAGTGGTTGAAATAATCCTTGTGTATTACATTTTATCTCAGGTATATCACCCATCCCTAAAAGTGCAATATTTGTCATTGTCCATTTAGCAGCCAAATAAAAAGTTTAATTACTGAAAGTCTCATTAATGTTTCTACCACTTTACCTCTAGGTGGTGCTTCATTGTGACATTGATGTTTCAGGCCTTATTTTGTTATTTTATGTAACATAAATGTAAAAGTGACATTGTTCTGTGAAAAGTTCAGATTCTAAGCTTTCAAATGGACCCCATATGTCTGACTTTTGTATCTGAGGACTTAAAAGTTTTAAGCGTTAACTTATTCTTAATAATTAGAAACATTAACTCATAACAATGAGAAACTTTCTCATAACGATGACTAAGTATCTCATAATAATGACATAGTACCTCATAATTATGGCTTAGTATCTCGTAATAATGAAAAACATTCTTGTAATTATGACTTATTGTGCGCATGCGCACTGTGCCCAGTCAGACAAGCGAGCATGTGATCCCTATGCCCCCCTAACCATAACCATAACCCTGACCAAATGCACTGGAGACACAATCACGCAACAACATCAAAAACACTAGCAAGCCAAAGTTTAAGTTGAATTAAATTCTAAGCAGACGGACCGAATGTGCCACGATAAGCTAAAATGAGCCTCCACGTTATGCAGAACGGACCACGAAACGGCGCCGCTATATGTATAAAAGGACAGCAAATGAGATACTAAGTCATAATTATGAAATACTAAGTTATAATTATGAGATACTAAGTCATTATGAAATACTAAGTCATTATTATGAGATACTAAGTCATAATTATGAGATACTAAGTCATTATGAAATACTAAGTCATTATTATGAGATACTAAGTCATAATTATGAGATACTAAGTCATAATTATGAGATACTAAGTCATTATTATGAGATACTAAGTCATAATTATGAAATACTAAGTCATTATTATGAGATACTAAGTCATAATTATGAGATACTAAGTCATTATTATGAGATACTAAGTCATAATTATGAAATACTAAGTCATTATTATAAGATACTAAGTCATTATTATGAAATACTAAGTCATTATTATGAGATACTAAGTCATAATTATGAGATACTAAGTCATTTTTATGAAATACGAAGTCATAATTATGAGATACTAAGTCATAATTATGAGATACTAAGTCATTATTATGAAATACTAAGTCATAATTATGAGATACTAAGTCATAATTATGAGATACTAAGTCATTATTATGAAATACTAAGTCATTATTATGAGATACTACGTCATTATTATGAAATACTAAGTCATAATTATGAGATACTAAGTCATTATGAAATACTAAGTCATTATTATGAGATACTAAGTCATAATTATGAAATACTAAGTCATTATTATGAAATACTAAGTCATTATTATGAGATACTAAGTCATAATTATGAGATACTAAGTCATTATTATGAGATACTAAGTCATAATTATGAGATACTAAGTCATTATTATGAGATACTAAGTCATAATTATGAAATACTAAGTCATTATTATGAGATACTGAGTCATAATTATGAGATACTAAGTCATTATTATGAGATACTAAGTCATAATTATGAGATACTAAGTCATTATTATGAGATACTAAGTCATAATTATGAGATACTAAGTCATTATTATGAGATATTAAGTCATAATTATGAGATACTAAGTCATTATTATGAGATACTAAGTCATTATTATGAAATACTAAGTCATTATTATGAGATACTAAGTCATAATTATGAGATACTAAGTCATTATTATGAAATACTAAGTCATAATTATGAGATACTAAGTCATTATTATGAGATACTAAGTCATAATTATGAGATACTAAGTCATTATTATGAAATACTAAGTCATTATTATAAGATACTAAGTCATTATTATGAGATACTAAGTCATTATTATGAAATACTAAGTCATTATTATGAGATACTAAGTCATAATTATGAGATACTAAGTCATTATTATGAGATACTAAGTCATTATTATAAGATAATAAGTAAAAATTATGAGATACTAAGTCATAATTATGAGATACTAAGTCATTATTATGAGATACTAAGTCATTATTATGAGATACTAAGTCATAATTATGAGATACTAAGTCATTATTATGAAATACTAATTCATAATTATGAGATACTAAGTCATTATTATGCGATACTAAGTCATTATTATGAAATACTAAGTCATTATTATGAGATACTAAGTCATAATTATGAGATACTAAGTCATTATTATGAGATACTAAGTCATTATTATGAGATACTAAGTCATAATTATGAGATACTAAGTCATAATTATGAGATACTAAGTCATTATTATGAGATACTAAGTCATAATTATGAGATACTAAGTCATTATTATGAGATACTAAGTCATAATTATGAGATACTAAGTCATTATTATGAGATACTAAGTCATAATTATGAGATACTAAGTCATTATTATGAAATACTAAGTCATTATTATAAGATACTAAGTCATTATTATGAGATATTAAGTCATTATTATGAAATACTAAGTCATTATTATGAGATACTAATTCATAAATATGAGATACTAAGTCATTATTATGAGATACTAAGTCATTATTATAAGATACTAAGTCATAATTATGAGATACTAAGTCATTATTATGAAATACGAAGTCATTATTATGAGATACTAATTCATAAATATGAGATACTAAGTCATAATTATGAGATACTAAGTCATTATTATGAGATACTAAGTCATTATTATAAGATACTAAGTCAAAATTATGAGATACTAAGTCATAATTATGAGATACTAAGTCATTATTATAAGATACTAAGTCATAATTATGAGATACTAAGTCATTATTATGAAATACTAATTCATAATTATGAGATACTAAGTCATTATTATGCGATACTAAGTCATTATTATGAAATACTAAGTCATTATTATGAGATACTAAGTCATAATTATGAGATACTAAGTCATTATTATGAGATACTAAGTCATTATTATGAAATACTAAGTCATTATTATGAGATACTAAGTCATAATTATGAGATACTAAGTCATTATTATGAAATACTAAGTCATAATTATGAGATACTAAGTCATTATTATGAGATACTAAGTCATAATTATGAGATACTAAGTCATTATTATGAGATACTAAGTCATTATTATGAAATACTAAGTCATTATTATGAGATACTAAGTCATAATTATGAGATACTAAGTCATTATTATGAAATACTAAGTCATAATTATGAGATACTAAGTCA
Source organism: Xyrauchen texanus (assembly GCF_025860055.1). Taxonomy (NCBI): domain Eukaryota; kingdom Metazoa; phylum Chordata; class Actinopteri; order Cypriniformes; family Catostomidae; genus Xyrauchen; species Xyrauchen texanus. The sequence continues at coordinate 12,394,301 of NC_068297.1, read as the reverse complement.
TTATTATGAGATACTAAGTCATAATTATGAGATACTAAGTTATTATGAAATACTAAGTCATTATTATAAGATACTAAGTCATAATTATGAGATACTAAGTCATTATTATGAAATACTAAGTCATTATTATGAGATACTAAGTCATAATTATGAGATACTAAGTCATTATTATGAGATACTAAGTCATTATTATGAGATACTAAGTCATAATTATGAGATACTAAGTCATTATTATGAAATACTAAGTCATAATTATGAGATACTAAGTCATTATTATGAGATACTAAGTCATAATTATGAGATACTAAGTCATTATTATGAAATACTAAGTCATTATTATAAGATACTAAGTCATAATTATGAGATACTAAGTCATTATTATGAAATACTAAGTCATTATTATGAGATACTAATTCATAAATATGAGATACTAAGTCATAATTATGAGATACTAAGTCATTATTATGAGATACTAAGTCATTATTATGAAATACTAAGTCATTATTATGAGATACTAAGTCATAATTATGAGATACTAAGTCATTATTATGAAATACTAAGTCATAATTATGAGATACTAAGTCATTATTATGAGATACTAAGTCATAATTATGAGATACTAAGTCATTATTATGAAATACTAAGTCATTATTATAAGATACTAAGTCATAATTATGAGATACTAAGTCATTATTATGAAATACTAAGTCATTATTATGAGATACTAATTCATAATTATGAGATACTAAGTCATAATTATGAGATACTAAGTCATTATTATGAGATACTAAGTCATTATTATAAGATACTAAGTCATAATTATGAGATACTAAGTCATTATTATGAAATACTAATTCATAATTATGAGATACTAAGTCATTATTATGCGATACTAAGTCATTATTATGAAATACTAAGTCATTATTATGAGATACTAAGTCATTATTATGAAATACTAAGTCATTATTATGAGATACTAAGTCATAATTATGAGATACTAAGTCATTATTATGAGATACTAAGTCATAATTATGAGATACTAAGTCATTATTATGAAATACTAAGTCATTATTATGAAATACTAAGTCATAATTATGAGATACTAAGTCATTATTATGAAAAGTGATAAAAGTTGGCATCTCATAATAATAACTTAATATCTCATTATTATGACTCAAAGAATATATTTTTTTATTTAACTGTTGCAGAGTAAAAGCCAAGTAAAAATGCTTTTTGAAGTTGTATTACTGATTAATGTTTTTTTTTTTTCAATGGCAACCAACAGGCAAATTAATAAGTCTGAGCTTCATACTTGTACTTAGTAAATAAATAAATGAAAACTATAATTCCAGATATATATTCAGATGAAGTACAGATTTCCTGATATGCAGGAATACTCATCTGTCTGTTCTCTTTATATTTAAGCACATTTATTATATATGCACATATATTATTCAAAATAGTATTTTAATGAAATTGCATTTTTTGAAAGCAGCATATAAATTGCAAAAATGTCATTAAATTATGGTAGTGTATATGCTTTTGGGAGGGCTCTTAACAGTTTGAAATAGAAGTATGTTATATATATATATATATATATATATATATATATATATATATATATATATATATATATATATATATATATATTTTCCTGTCTGCTGCTTTTGATGTCACAGCTCCTGCACTTGTCTGGAGCCAGCAGGATATTTTTTAATAATGGGCTTGGCAAGGTGTATGTTCTTGTGAGGCCATCTACCAAGAGATAAAGGTTTGATTGGAAAACCAGTGACATGATTTTTTACTTATATTTTACCTATCTGCTCTCTTAAACTTCACAGGTCAGGATACTCATTAGTGACAGGCTTGGAACAGCGCATTTTCTATTGTTGCCAACAGCCAATATACCTTTTTCACAGACTGTGATGACGAGTTTCCACCTTATTTAGCAGTGAAAATCTCACAAATGTATTTATATTATACATTTTTTAAATATTGCGTGTAAATTTATAACATTATTCTTATTGTTATATTACCCTGGAATTAGTTTTAAAAAACGAATTACCGCAGCTGCGAGGGGGTTTCGATTACAGCAGCTGAGAGAGTGACAGTATATTTGGCATCTTCTCGCATCTATCTTAATCCACCGCTCTCTATTTTTTCCTCTTATGGAAAGTCATTCAAACATAATAGTGGATTTTTATTTTGTTCTTGGAGCAAATAGGTAAGTGAAAATTATATTTGCTGTGATCTCGCATTCACCGCTGTCGAAGTTTACCCTGCAAAGGTTTACTCATGCGTTCCAAAATCCTGAGTGAGAAATAGGTGTATATGCATTGTCATGACATGTTATTCCTGAGGTTACAACCAACAGTCAGAAATTCACATCATTCACTGTTTATTCAACTGTGCGCAACAGTGAATGGCCAGTTTTTCAGTCATCTGGGTTCCGAAGTAATTTCCCCATTCATTTCTTCCATAGACTTTTAATAAACACCTTCATAAGAAAGTTGTGAGCCATGAACCAAACCAACCAGCTCCGAGGTGAATCACATCATTACGAACTTTGTTTTAAGGCAAAAAAAAATATTTGAAAATCAGACATAAAGGTTCAAGGATGTGCACTTATCGTGTTTCATGAGGGGGCACAGACTACAATCCCATGAAGAATTGCGAATGATGTCTTTGAATAAAAAAATTATGGGAATGTATAAAACTATTGATTTTAGGAGGTTGATTATAAACAATATATTTTATGCTTTTTGCTAAATATCCTGATATGTCTAAATATATAAGTTGTTTAAAGAGGCCTTATTATGCTTTTTGGGATTTTACCTTTCCTTTAGTGTGTAAGATAGCTCTTTGTGCTTTGTAACTTTGCAGACCTTTTACATGCACAAAGTCCATGCAAAAGGGAGTTATTCTATCCCACAGACAACACTGCTCAAGAACTAAATGAAATGGAGACATAACCCATGTCTTTTGGGGGTGTGTTAAGATCCAAGAGATTTGGTTGAAGGTTCAGAGTTTTGTGTGTGATGTATTGGGCACTCTGGTTTCATTTAGCCAAAGACTCTGTATTTTGGGCGATGGGGCGGTCATCGATGTTGTGAATAGACACATAAAGTGTTGGGTACTAACCAGTGACCAGTGACAAATATTTTAAGGGGATGAAGGTCGGCTGGAGTGCCATCATTTCGAGAGTGGTGCTCGGTTATGGGGAGGGTGGCGGCCTTTGCAAGAGGGTAATTTAGAAGACTGGGGAAATTGAACTTTTTTGTGGAGAAATGGGGCAGATATCTGATGTTGCTTGACGTGTGATTATTAGATTGTGTGTGTGTGTGTGTGTGTGTGTGTGTGTCTATAATCATGTATGACCACTGGGATGTTGTTGGTGGCCAGGGTGGGGGAGGGGTGATAGTGGGGGTACATTTTTGATTCTGTGCATATATGTTTTGGTTTTCTGTGTTCAATATGTGAATCAATAAAAAAATTGTTAATCAGAAAGAAAGGTTTGTAGTCCAGCCATTTCTTCCATAAAGTATCTACGCCACTATGTAGGCCACTATGTAGGCCACTATGGGCTACATTGGCCCACCCTCAAACAAATGTAGTTATATCCGAGGCCAGGATGAGTTGGGTTAGTGTTGTTGTCATGTGGAGAAGACACTGTTTTCTTCACTGCGAAAGCAAAACCTCTTTGTCTGGACTTCCAAAGGCAGACGAATTGAAGTATCAATGGTTAAAATGTATTTTTACCACCATTCCTTAGCAGTACAACCACAACCAATGCCAGATTTTCAAGACGGTTACTCCTGAAAGATGGTGCAGTTCCCACTTTGTTGGGACAATCTGCCACTTCAGGATCACAACCTGTAAGTATGCTTGATTATTTGTGGATTCATCTGCTACCGAGGGTTCAAATGCACTACGTGTCTTTTACTTCAAACTTTGTTAGGTTCACTTTAATCAACAGTGTACTTGTAAGAAAGCTACAAAATTAAAACTTACCACTGTGAAATTTCCTGCTCAAGTCATACTTGCGAAGGAGGTTTGGGTCGATTAACTTGCTTTTCTAAACATTCATTAATGGCCCCTGGCTCGAACTGGTTCGGCAAAAAAAGGATGCCACTGTTACCAAAGTTACAATAGTGTTTACAGAGCTTCTCAGGAGCTGAAACTCAGTTATGTTAAGGGGTGTTAAATTTCAGACATGGTTGACCAATCACAACAGACTAGTCCAGCTGACCAATTAGAGCAGATTGGGATTTTCGGAAAGGGGGGCTGTGGCAGCGGGGGCGTGGTCAAGCGCCTGTCCGGGAGAGGAAAGCGGTAAGGGCGCTTACACCTGAGCTAAATTATGCCTAACACCTGTCTCTAATTCCAGTGAGCACGAGGAGAGCGGCATAAAAGCGGACTCCGAGCCTCCAGTGGGAGAGAGAGAAAGCCTAAAAAAAGCAACCCAGTGTGCTGTCCGTTCTAATGGCCCGACGAGGTCCATTCCAATTCTTTCGAAGGGGACCTCGATTAATGAAAGGGGGCGCAATGGCGCTTTTGGGGTGGCCGGTGGGTTTACCAGCTGACATTCGCGGCACGCCGCACACCACCTGCGGAAGTTGCCGCCAATGCCCGGCCAATAGAAATGGGCTATTAGACGGAGAAGTGTCTTCCTTTCCCCTAGGTGACCGGCCATAGGATTATAGTGAGCCGCCTGGAAAATCATTTCCCGGCGGCTCCGTGGAATCAATAATTGTGTCACGTCCTCTTTCGTTTGAGCGTCCTGCGTCACTCTATATAGCCGATCTTTAATCAAGGCAAAATATGGGTATGAAATGGCGATGTCACAAGAGCATGTTTAAGTGTTTCGTCCCGCGACTGCTCTAGAGGAAAGTCCCCCTCAGGGAATTCCCTGAAAGGAGGGGCGGCCACCTCGCCCCTTCCCTCGTCATTCAGAGCAGCCGAGGACGGCCCCGGCTCCGCCTCCCCTGCCAAAGCATCGCACACCGCACACCTCTTTATGCAGGACCCATCCGCGCAGATACCCTCTAAAATACCTCTAAAATCCGGCCAATCAGTACCCAAGATTAGCGGATGAGTGAGGCGGGAACTAACCGCTGCCTCCACACTATGGTTTCTTCCCCTGAATTGAATCGCCAAAGTCACCATGGGATAGTTGTGAACATCCCCATGCACACACCTCACCCTCACCACTTAGCTAAACCCAAAGCCCCGGGTTGAACCAAGCGTTGGTGGATGGTGGTCTGATTGCAGCCGGTATCCAGCAAAGCTTGGTAAATACCCCCCTGATCCTTACTGGAATCCAGTATGCTCCAGCCCGATCGGGGGCAGCCTGCGGGACGTCGGAGACCCGCACCACCATCCCCACCTCCATCAGCAGACACTGATCCCAGAAGTGGTCCGGGTCCCCGCATCTCCAACAGACCGGCCCAGGCGTTACGCCCGGACTTGTGCTGGCGGGCACCCCCACCTGAGGAGGAGAGCGGCTGAAGGACGGGGAAGGGGAAGGAGCATTCTCCCAAGGCCGGGAAGCAGGTCGCACATACCCTCAACGCCTGCGCGGGGCAGGAACGGGCCCTGGGGAGGAAACAGAATGAGAAAACACCAGGAAGGGAGAAATGGAGGGGGGTACAGACACAGGGGAAGGGGAGAGAGAGAGAGAAGAAGAAGGCTCGTCCGCCCTCTTCAGGTCAGAGTAAGCCAGGAGGTTTGTCGCTGGCAGTTGTTGTGCCGCGAGTTGAGCTTCCCCGGACAGGAGAGGAATTAGGCGGGCTGCCCACTGTTCGGGCGGCCAACCCCAGATTTCTGCCGTCCGCTCGAACAAGTCGAGGAAGGCCTCAGGATCATCTGCTGCCCCCATCTTCTGTAACGTGGGCGGGGGTAGCGTAGCGCGGGTGTCCGGGGTCGCGGCTGTAGCCGACGCAGTCTCCTGGCTGAGGAGGCTCCGGATGGCGAGCCGGTCCTCTGCCTGAGCCCGCATGATCTCGAAAAACCGTCGATCTTGGTCCTGGCGGAGCTCAAGCAGGGATTGCTGGTGGCTTTGATGTAACGTCGCGAGGGACTGGAGGACTTCCGCCAGCTGGGAGAACTCTATGGGGCGACTTTGCTCCATGCTTGGAGAGTAATTGTCCCGGGTTTCGGCACCAGTGTAACAAAGTTATGGGAAGGGCGATCAAGGAGGACACAGGAAACAGGGTTTGAAGGAAGGTAGGCTTTTTAATTTCTCTTAGCACAATACAACATGCAGCACACTGGGTTGCTTTTTTTAGGCTTTCTCTCTCTCCCACTGGAGGCTCGGAGTCCGGTTTTATGCCGCTCTCCTCGTGCTCACTGGAATTAGAGACAGGTGTTAGGCATAATTTAGCTCAGGTGTAAGCGCCCTTACTGCTTTCCTCTCCCGGACGGGCGCTTGACCACGCCCCCGCTGCCACAGGGGCTTTAAAGAGACATGAGTTAAATCAGAGCGTTTGAGCCAGAAGATGAAGAGCGGGGAAAGAAATGTACAGTATGTGAAAAATTCTGTGTTTTTGAACATCAAAGCATGTAAACCTATTATAGTAGACCCCCAAAGTAAAATTATGAATGTGTAAATTTGCATAATATGGGCTCTTTAAGGGTGAAGGGAGACAGAGTCGATTACGTCATGGGTTTCGTTGGACGTGATTCTCTGACTGGTGGATCACTCTCAGCTGTACCATGGGTAATGTAGTTGTTTACCATGAATTCCACTATCAAACATGAATTTTAAACAATTAAGTTGATATAACACAGACGGATGGCTTCAACGGAAGCATATGAACAACCTCAGCTCTCATGGTAGGTGTGTCTGTAAAGGGTTATAAGTTATCGTTGAAAAATAAATTAGTCTATGGGAAAAATTAATGGGATCTATTAAAGCTAATCACTTTTTCCCATTTATGTGCTACATATAAATATATTGTGGCATAAGCTTGCTCAAGCGGTCCAGAAAGATCATATAAAATACATCTGTCCTCTCTTCTTCTTCACCTCAACTCTAAATCTCTAAATTCTCCTTTATAATATTTCATATGGCACCAATTATACATAAAATAGATTTATTGATGTACCGTTCCATGGATATGACATTACACAGGTGATAACATAGCACTTTAAACAACAGTAAACATTTGTTATGTTTCACAAAACATGCAAATTTACAACATAATATACATTAATAACACCATGCAAATACAATACACCAGGCATTGCATTTTACAGCATGCTTCCATTGGGACCTCTCTCTCTCTCTCTCTCTCTCTCTCTCTCTCTCTCTCTCTCTCTCTCTCTCAGTATAATTATATTTACAAGTTGACCTAATCTCATGAAGCTGGTCGACCAGCATGATATTTTTGATAAAGCTGGCAGACTGAGGAATTTTTTCAGTATTAGCTACTTAAACAGCTAGAAGGGGACACTGATATAATCTCAAGCTTGAATACACTGTAAGATGATTTAGATAAAATTGCCTGCCAGATGTATCAAGGTAAATAGACACCACATCAGCCTCCTATGCTATGAACAGCTATGTTGGTCTTTCAGAAGGGATCTGGCTAAAAGTTTGGCACTGGAGTGAAACTGTCTATGTCAATAGCAGCTAAAGACGAATTTTGACGTAAAGCAGATGATAAAGTATCTTTCTTTTTGAACAAGATTAGTTTGATTACACAGAATTGTTTCTATAACTGAGTCTAAGAGATGTCCGTGAGATGTCAGTGTTCATCGTGGACATCGGAAAGTGTTCGTAGCTGTCCTCAAGTGGCTGGCAATGGCAGTGCAGCACCACTGAAGTCACATCCTTTCGGAAATTGCTATTGAGAAAGCCATAGATAATGGGATTGACGCAGGTGGAGCTCATGGCCAACAGATGGCAGACTGAAAACAACAGGTTATGTTGACACACAGGCAAGACTTCCTGGTGCCAATCTGCCACCACATTAAAGGCGTTTAACGGCAACCAGCACACAGCAAATGCAGCCACCAAAGTGACAAGCATGACATTTATACGCTTGCTGTGCATCACACGCCTACGTTCATCTTCTCGGTTACGGCTGCACTGGCGCTCTAGCATGCGCTGTCTACGTCGCAGACGCAAGAAGATGCGGAGGTAGCAAAGTAGCATGAGGAGCAGCGGGCAGCAGTACTGGAATAGAAGCAGGCTAGTGGTGTAGGCCAATTTATGCTGTTGAGAGGGCCAGACTTCCAGACATGCCTGTAGGTGACTGAGTGGTGCAGGAAGCAGGCTGTATGGCTCGCTGCTGAGCAAGTGGAACGCCAGGAATGGTAATGATGTTACACATGCCAAGAGCCACACGATCAGGACTGCCAAATAAGCCTGTGGGACACTGGGCTTCCATCCAGATGGGTGCAAAATGAGCTGGTGCCTTTCAAGTGCTATCAGAACCAGAGATAGTATCGAAACAGTCACCGATACACACTGAACAAAGGGCATTAATCGACAGAGTAGTGCTCCAAAGATCCAGTGGTCCATGAGTGTGTAGACCACAGTGAAGGGAAGGCAGAATACACACACCAGGATGTCTGAAATGGAAAGGTTGGCGACGAGGATGCTGGTGACATTAGGAGGGTCCCTCTGGTGCGTGATGATGCAGATGAAGAGGATGTTCCCAAGCAACCCCAGAATCAGCACCAGACAGTAGCATAGCACTAGTGTGAGTGTCATGGCTTCTGAATGCCAGCAGGGGGCATCCAGCAGGAACAAGCTACTGTTGCTTTGATTGTGGGTGAGGGTGGAGTTTAGGAGCGCCTGCCACCACGGCATGTCAAAGAGAGCCGACTGCATCGGCCACCTCAGGGTAGCCGCTGATTGCAACGCATCTTGGAAGTCTGAAAATAACAACTAAATTAGACATCATTGCACATCACAAGGACACACAGTATGCATTTCACAAACATGTATTCTATGGAGACTGTAAAAATAGGTTACGGTTATTTTGATTCTTTATAGCTGTAGTATGTCATTTCTGAGCAATAAGTTTCAAGAGACAGAATTGCAAAAATAATCATTGTTTTCAAACAGCCTTTTCTGAACATTCCCCTTGTCTGAGTTGATTAAACAAACAGATAGTCTCATACAACCTCCTGGCATCCCTGATGTGTATGACTTTCTTTCTTCAACAGAACACAAGTTAAGGTTTTAGAAGAATAATTCAGCTCTGTAGGTCCATACAATGCAAGTGAATGGGTGCCAGAAATTTGTATAATTACAAAATCTAAATAGCATTAAAGCAATGTAAATTGCAGTGATGAAATAGTGAGAACCTTGTGGCATAAGCTAGCTCTAGCATTCCAGAAAGATCATTCTAGATTCATCTATCCTCTTTTCTTCTTCACCTCTCCCTCTAAATCTCTAAATTCTCCTTTACAATATTTGATATGGCCCCAATTGTACATAAAATAGATTTAATGATGTACCGTTCCATGGATATGACATTACACAGGTGATAGCACTTAAATCAACAGTAAACATTTGTAATATTTCACAAAACATGCAAATATACAACATAATATACATTAAAAACACCATATACAATTCAGGCATTACATGTTACAGCATTGTTCCATTGGGACAACACTCTTTCATTTCATTTACTGTTCTTGTTGTGTTTTAGTACAGAATATTACTTGACATTGCTAGATGCTATTTACAGGCATGTGTACGCTGTCAGTACCTTCAAATTTAAAATAGCTTTGTGTCTCAAGAAAAAGGAGATGATGTTTCAAATTCAATTGCATTTCCTTCAACTTATTTTTTCGTTATCGCTCTCATTGTGTGTGAGTGAAAAAAAAGACTAGCTTAGAATTGAAAAGATTCTAAATCATTAGATTATTCTGCCTTGTCATTATACAGTCTGCAAGACTTAAAAAATGCTACAAGAGTAAAATGCTTTTGAAATAAACTCTTCAAGAGTCATAATTGGTGTGTTACATTCCTCAACATTCCACAGAGGAAATTACAAGGATTCAGTCTGAGAAATCAAATTGCTTAGTTGTGACATCCTTTCTTGGAAACAAGTAGAATCCACACCATTCTATTCCAGAAGATGTCTGCTGTTTTAACCCATCATTACCCTCAACTCCCAATGTATAACCCAGAAGAGCAGGTATATCTATTAAAAAGGCCATCTTTAACCAGCATGATATTCCAAGTTAGTTTTTGCTGGTATGGTACTGATCTTGCTGGTGGGACAGTATAAATATATTGTAATGAAGCTGGTCAACCAGCATGATATTTCTAATAAAGCTGGTAGACCAAGGAATTTTGGCGACTTAAACAGCTAGAAGGGGACACTGATAAAATCTAAAGCTTGATTACACTGTAAGATGATTTAGATAAAATTGCCTGCAAGATGTATTAAGGTAAATAGACACCTCATCAGCATCCTAAGCCTGCGGGACAATGGGCTACCATACATTTGGGTGCAAAATGAACCAGAGATAGTACCGAAACATCACAATACACACTGAACAATTGAAAAATTAATAATTTTACAGGAAAATAATTTTTTGCAGTGTACTTGTACATCTGGCCTTCCACATCTCTTTCTGTCCTTGTTAGAGCTAGTTGCAATTTGTCTTTGAAGACTGTGGTCTACACCTTTGTTTGAAATCTTTATTTTTTGGCAATTTCAAGCATTGTCTAGACATTCCTCAAAACAACGATTGACTGACGAGTTTCTAGAAAAAGCTATTTCTTTTTTGCCATTTTTTAACTAATATTGACCTTAAGACATGCCAGTCTACTTTTTCGGAAATAAAAGTGTAAGAATTATTGTCTGGGACACTAATGGAGTGCTATTAAAAGTTTCTGCCAATTCCTCTAAGAATATAAATAATTAGGGACTTTTATATCTACTGTATGTGTAAGAAAGAGTTATATTGACACCTTTGATTAAAACAGAAAGGAAGATCTCATAGTTATTTGACTTTTTTAGTACTTTTAAATAATGGGAAAGAAATATAAGAGATGAGTGGGAGGAACGATACTGTGACCCTGCCAAGTGATTTGTAGTGTGTCCAATTATAGATGCACCTTTGGGGGTGGCCATTGATCAGGACCTACAATGGCTCATAATGAGAATGCAATCAGTTAGTCTCATCCAAGTATCCATAGATGAGGCTATATTTACTGTAGCATTGTGTGTGTGTGTGTGTGTGTGTGTGTGTGTGTGTCTGTGTGTGTGTGTGTGTGTGTACAGTATGTGTATACATATACAGAATATATAGATATATATAGACAGATGTGTTTGTGTAAATTTATGTGTATGTCTGTTTTACATTCAAGTAAAATTAGTTTTCCCTGTAATGTTGAATATTTAATACATAACGAACACATTTGAATAAGGATAGGAGCATTTTAAAAACAGTTAAGTTTGGTTTGTGTAATCTTAACGTTGTTACATACATCATTACGCGTGATCATCAGGAGGACTATCCGCAAGAAAGACCTGCGTCGGATAGATCTACGATGGCGCGCTTCTTCTCTCATCAATACTGTAGGGTGCATTTTCAGGGAAGTGTAGATGAATTGAGGAAAAGTAAATCAAAGGGGAGGGTAAATGGAATTTTATAATAATATAATCAGTGTGTGTGTGTGTGTGCATGTGGCAGACTTGCAGACCAGTCTCAGATCGATCTGAGTGTTCCATATAGATAATCCATTAATGATCTGAATACAGACACACAATAGATCTCACTATACAGCTCTGTTGTTGTCTGAAAAACCCTTTACATTCTATCCATCAGCAATCCAGGTTGATGTATAGAGGAATTGTTTAGCAAGGACAATAGGAAGACTGTAGTTGATGGGAAGGTGATGTCCTTTTAAAGGTGAAGTGTGTAATTTTTGTGCCACTTGCATAAAAAAACAGAAATGCAGAAATTACAAAATTTTCACATTTTAAGAATCATGAATGGTGATTGCCCATACGAAACAATGCTGAGGTGTTCTGAGTTATTTTAGACCATTGCTATTCATTTGCAATTGTGTTCTAAGTGGTTGCTTACCGGTCCAAGTCAAAGGAGTCCATCCCATGAGTTTCCATGATATTCTGGCCCCCCTATGTTGTAAGTCTATCAGATTTTGGCTTCTGTTTTATTGTCTGCCAGGTGAAAACCAGGAGTCCGAGTATTTAGAAAATTAGAAGCTCACCTCTCAAATAGATGCTTGATTTTTATTGATGAGTTATCCTCCAAAGTTTATGTCAGTGGTTCTCAACTTTTTTTGGGTCACTCCCCCCTTTGAAACAAGATAAACTTTCCCCTCAAAATAATCTTATCGAAAATCATTTTGTATTTACTGAAAAAAAAAAAATGCTTTTAGAAGATGAAACTACATTTTCTTTAATCTTCATTTGACAAAAAAAGGATTTATTTAAAAATACAATGAAAACTGAATGAGAAGTTACACTTCACTCCAGGGGGCGCTTAGCCACTCAGAAAAACGAATCCTCCATTCAGCCGCATTTAACAACCAGAACGTTTTAAAAACAATTTCACTCTAGAATAGTTATTTTTTTAATACAAACTGATAGTTGCAAGGATTCATACCTATGAATTCTCTATAAAAGTTTTTTTTTAATCCTAATCCAGTAATAATAAATTACTCTGATTGTCACATCCTAGCCAGCGCCATCATGATTGGGTAGAGGTCAGGACATCTGGACAATAATTTGCATCAGGACATTTGGACAATAATTTGCACCTGATTAATTATACTGATAAACTGACCTTTCCACCATCATTTTACTCACCCTCGTCGTTAAAAATCTGTATGACTTTTTTTTTAACACTAGATTGAGGGACGAGAGGATCTTGTTTGTGGCTGTGCAAGCTCTGAAAGCAGTAATGGTTCTCAGTAAAAAAACGAACCATAGGCCTACGGTAAACCAACTACGTTTCAGTAAGCATTTGCTCTGCCGTTCATCTCTAGTTTAATATGCATCTGGATCATACAGTTTTGGTGAAGAAAGCGTCAAATAGACATGCGCAGTTTTAACATCCGCTAATCTCCTGTCTGGAAACTTTTTCTTTATGCATTCAGTTACAACAGCAGTGGTCAAAAAACATTTAAAAACAGGCACTGTTTGCAGACATTGCTCGACGTGAGTGCCGTATACTGGTAATTCATATATTTGAATAAATATTTAGCGTTATGACATCCATTCTCCTATTCGTTTTACTATAGTAATATTGTAGTAGCTATGACTGAAGTAACATTGACTGCTGTCACCATGGTTTTCATGGCAGACATAGTTTTGATACAATTAACCATTGTTTTACAACAGTAATACTGTAGTTTCCATATAGTAACCTTGATTTTACTATAGTACTGTAACCATGACAGTAACCATGTTTTGTGGTTACTATGATTTTACTACAAATACAGTGTTTAAACTATGATTACTGTAGTAAAATCATGATGATTTGTAGTGAGGGCAAATCTCTTGATGTGTCTGTTACCAAATAGAATATTTTAGTTTGGATTTGGCTGTAAGATTTTTTTCCCTTAACATTACAAATACTGAACCGTACCGAAACCATGACCCTAAAACCGTGATACAAACCGAACCATGAGAAATGTGAACCGTTACACCCCTACAAAGCACAAATAAAAGCGCAATTAAAGTCGTCCACAACACTCATGTCTTAGATTTAAATTCTTCTGAAGCCATATGATAGTGTTGTTTGAGGAACAGACCAAAATGTAAGTGTTAATTCACCTCGTCACTCATTTGAAACTGGCGTGCATGCAAGAATGGTCTTGTTAACGTGAGCACACCTGACATCAATGCTTTGGGCTGTCAAGAGCTGCATGTGCAGGAAGCGCTGCAGTGCCAGGCGAAATTTTAAACAAGGCAGGAGAATATAAATTGCGCACATCGGTTCTTATGTGTATTTTCACTATTTTTGTTGAATGTGTGAAAGTGAGCGAGATTTGAGGATGGGTCAGTCTCCTGCACCCCACACATTGAGAACCACTGGTTTATAGTAACATGATCACATGGGAAGTAAACATGTTGCTATGAAAATTTCCAGTACCAAAAACATTGACCTCATTCATCAATCTTGCCCAAGTGGGGCCGTGTCCTTTTTTGCATATCGCTGCCCCCTTCGGCATATCGCGGCACTGTTTTGTGGCCCGTTCGTGGCCGGCCACCGGGAAAAGTCTCGGTTCACCCGATGGCCAGTCCGCCCCTGTCCACAGTTATTGTGCAATTCATTTTACTAGCCAGTTAACATCATTTCAAGAAAAAATAGAAATCCAATGAACGGCGAATTTGTTTGTCTCATTTTCTGGTGTTATTGCATTATATGGGCACTCCACTGACCCTCACCGCTAACTCCACTCAGAGCAGCACCAGAAAAGCACATGATTAACCGCTTTTGAACCACTCTGGTGTGTACGCTCTGCTGTGCTTCTTGCCAAATTCCTGTGAAAATAGAAGAGTGGATTTTGAAAGTGAATTTGAAGCACTCAGGTTTCACTTTAAATTAAGATTCTTGAAGTAACAAATGTTCTTGGTTGTAGCTGGAAGTGTTAATGACACGCAGTGGCATAGAGGAAGAGATAAGATGCCCACTCTACTTCTGTGGAGATGATAGAATGAAGAAACATGTCCCTATTTTATTTTATGATTCCAGGTTAAATATGAGTAAACACACATACACATAGAAATATGAGAATTTGTATGACAATTGATCATCATAATCACAAATTATTTGTTTGACAATTAATCATCAGCCAAATGTTATAATCGTGACAGTCCTAGGTTAACATGTGCATTCTTGATGATTATATTACAAAATTTAAAACTAAAAACAACGAGCTCCATGGTTGGTGGTTGCCCTGGCTCTTTGTTCTCTATCACTCTTTGTTTCACTCTCTCTTTCTCTCTCTCATTTAGATGGTTACATATAATGAGATAATTTTGGACATCCTGTTGTAACCAGTTTGCCTCAGTTAATCATATTATATTATTAGAATTCTCTCATCGGCAAACAGAGTCAGACTGTGTCTAAAGATTTTTTTGTGTGTGTGTTTTTATGACAAAAAGAGAAAGAAAGGAAGATCACTACCTTGACTTTGCACTAATGTCTTTTCTTTTAATACGATCAAATCTTATTCTTCACCTGTGATAGGACTCAGAGGGGTAGATGATCACATTACCCTTTTGCACTCTCTCTTTCTGGCTGATTCGCTTTCTTTCTGTCCCCTTTGTAATCTTCCTCCCAATCTCATATTCTCTCTCTCCCCCATTCTTTTTTTTTTTTACAGGTGTGAAGTCTCCCTTAGGCGGTTTACATGTGACACTGACCAAATCATAGGAACGGATTAAAACACGTCATCAGCACACACATGTTTATTTTCTATCAAGATGTCGACATTTCTGTTTCAATTATTTATTTCTGTTGTATATTTTCCTCTGTTTATTTGTATCACTGATATTGTTGTGTTTTATTGCTATATTGTACTATTATTGTGCACTGTAAAATCTAATTAGTGAACATTAGATTTTTGAAAAGCAGTCAGGTTTCATGATTTTTCTAAGTAAACATACATATACATCTTTAAGTACAGTTAACTTGTTACATGTAACTTTTACGCATATCAATGTTTTAGTAATAGCACATCTCATACAGGAGAAGAGAAATTGTGACTGGACTCTAGTTTGGCTATATATCACATTAGATTGCAGTACTTAGTGCACATAAATTTGCACTTTTGTAAAATACATTTGAGGAGAGAACAACGAGAAACTTTGTTTATCAGGCTCCAACTTCACCAGAGGTAACACTAATCACCCTAATGGTGAATTCAGACAAATAAAAACTATCAAACAGCTGCAACAAAATAACAACAATAGTCATAAGAATTAAAACTATATTAATTTTGAAATAGCAAGTATTAATTTTTTTTTCATAAGTTACTTGACCAAATAAACATAATTTATTTAAGCTCAAGGGTTTATAGGTATTCCACACTATATATATATATATATATATAATTTATTATTTTGGATAACTACTAATATTTACAGTGTGTTATGGTATCATGGCATTAATACAAATATTCAGCAAAATAGCTAACACAGCTGTAATGGAGTTTCAAATACAGCTGCTGAGGGAGCTACAGTTTTGGCATCTTTCTCCCGGTTGTAATTACCTGTAATTCATCTTGCGCTAATTTTATGTGATACAGGAAGTTGTAGAAATCTAATAGTGTTTTTTTTTTGGTTTTGACGTTAGAGCAAAAGGGAATGCTGTACATTATGTTCTCCCATTTACTGCTATAGAAGTGACGCTGTTTACCCTGTTATAGTCCATTGCTTTTATACTGAACTAATTATATTTTTTATTCCCTACCCCTAAACCTATCCCTTACACATTTTGTTTTATTTTAATTCAAATTACTTAGTATGTTTATTAAGCCATTGTCCTCATTGGGACAGTTTGTTGGTCGCCACATAGGCAAAACCTGACACAAAAATTTCTATCTGCAAATAATGTTGTGAAATCCAATGTGTGTTTGAGAGGTATGTGACTAATTTGATAACTAATTAGAACACTTCTAAAAAAGTACAAATTGAGTACTAAGACAATTCAGATCCTAATTTGATCCAAATAAGGCTTCAAGTATCACTAAATCCTGTCACCATAATGCCCCTGGCTGCACAAATATACTGACCTAAAGTGTGTGCGTTGTGTGCGTGTGCGTTGTGTGTGTGTGTTGTGGGAGCAAATTGCCTATGTGTCCTCTCTTCATGGCAACACCAAAGAGCTGCAGTCAATGTCAACACAGTGGACTGTGGGTTAAACAGTATTTCACCCACTTCTGTGTTATAGAACGACTGTGCATGTGACTGTTATAGATTGCAATAGCAATGTGTCAAATTTTATGGAAGAGCATTAATCAAATATCAAATACTGAACAGACTTCCATGAAAAATTACCCACTTCTGAACAATGTTCCTGCTTAAAGTGGCATGAACACTCAAGAGAGGCTGAATATCACTAGGGCACATTTAATCAAATTTCAGCTACAATAAAATCATCTACAGAATGATGCTAATCTAAGAATGTGAAAGAAACAAACCCAAATTAAATACAATACTCTAAACAGCACTCAAATCTTCTTCCATAATTAATTCGGAATGTAATATTATTAATAGTTCAGTAAAAATTTAAAATTGTAAGCAAATTTGTAGCACTTTTGTACAAAGGGTTAGTTATTCTTGCTTCCATTGAAACACACAATATACATTTAAAGCATTCTCAATATGGATCATCAAGCAAAAGAGGGACATACCAAATAATAGAGAAATCATGAAATTCAAATAAAATGTTCAATTTATCTTTTCCCTCAAATTGTTATGCTGATACTGTCATTTGTAATGAAAAATATGTATTAAATTAGAAAATATTGCAAAATAGATTAATTTCTAGTGGTCTCAGACCAAACTGTACTATACTATAATATACTATACTATAATGTAATATTTGTATTTCTGTATAACTTAATAATAGCATAAGTACAGAATACATCAAATAAATACATAGTGTGGATTCACCTGTGGATGTAGCATTTCAAGAACTCACCCGTCTTCAACAGCAAACTGTTATCAGGCAGTCAGTGGAACACACACTCATTCAGCCAACTCCAGGTGTTCTGCATTAACACTCTGTTCTATTCTGTTCTATTCTATTCTATTCTATTCTTCTAATCCCACATCCTTGCAATGTGCTGTCTCTGTACGAACTGTTCTGCTGGACATTACTGTTTAAACATAACCTTGTGTAATCTCTGTCTTTACTGCCCACGTGTGACAGGAAAGATGTACTGCATGTCCTTTTCAGATTCTATGGGTTACAGGTTATTGAAAATGAAATCAAATCACACATTTACAGATTGTAACATGTCAACATGAGCATCTTTGTTGCCATGTTAATTGAAGAATGTGAGTTTACTGGTTAGGGAAAGGGTTTTTATGTGCATGCGTATTTTTTTTAAAGGCAAAACAAACAATATGCATCACTGTGTTCTATTAGGTCATATAATTCTAAAGAAACCAAATTACCCAGCCCCCTGCAATTAAATTCATGTGCTCTACAAATGAGAAATGTTTGCCAGAGATGCAAAGACAACCTTCTTAAAAACTAAAATGAGGAAAAAGTGTACTTGAGAATTTAATACTAATGTACCTTTGGCATCAGATTGTCCCCATATCCACACATGCATGTGTGAGTGTCCCTCGCCCATTCAGATTATAATTCATGGATTTATCCCTTTAAATCAAGACAACATAAATGATCAACAGTATTCTAACTTTGTTAGACAGACTTTGATCTCCGAAAGAAATAACAAATACACAAGCACACATGTTTAAAACCGAAATACACTTTTATCACCCTCTTGTCCATTGTTAGTATCTTTAGTGAACCGCATTCCTATGTAGCAGGCATTACAGAACTACTGACCACTACTGACAGCAACACAAACAGTCTCAGCTGAAAGAAGAAGAGAGATATTTGTAATGTATTGTTTTTACATTAAATTAAAAATGTTGATGTCTTATATAAGATGCGACCACAAAGATCTGAATGACACCATGTAAATATAAAATTCCATCATAAAGAATTCTCATTCTCAATTACGAAGCAGAAATTGCACCATTAGAATCAAGCAAAATTCATCATGTTTTATTCAAACAAAATATTGTCTCTGTCCCATCTACGTTCCCTGTTGAATTTTGCAGAAAATCTACAGTGCAGAAGAAAGCAAGTAAGCAGCTTTCCTTATTGCAGGGATTAAAAAATAGCATTGTATTATTGATGAGGAGACCCATGGAAAGGCAAAAACAGTTGTATCACCATGATGTTTTGAGCAATTCAAGAAGATGATAAGTCTAATGAAGCACCAACAACTGCTCTTCAAATGGCTTTATATTAATACTACCCTTAAAATCATGTGACTGACACTCTATTACTCCAATCCCTAAAAAAAAGCGACTTTTGTAGGACTGCTTAAGTGTGTTTGTGTGCATGTGTGGCTGTTGCGCAAGCTTTCTCACTGATTCATAGCAAAATAATTTATTTGGTGGGGTGAGCTGAGATGTTTGAAATATTTGATGTTGAACTTGTAAATGATGCTTGTAAACATGTAGCTTCATTAAATGAAAAAAGCACACAATTTATCACTTTTCAAAAACACTTTGTGCTTATAGGCATGCTTGTTAATGTCATATTAGTCTAGTTTATTACTTAGCAACATTTAAATGGACATCTTGATCTGGCCAAAAACAGAAAATCCTGGCTAAAAACAGAAAAAAACATTCATTCTATTTCATCTGACTTTATTGCAGGAAGCTTGTTTCACATAATTAATGCATACATTTTCTTGATCTATCTCTCAAAAGTACAGTAAGTACTTCAATAATGTACTCATGTCATTTTTAAATATGTCTTAAGTGAACATGAATATTTAAGTCTTTAGAACATAAATGAGTCTGATAATGGTGTTAGTACACCTTTTAAAAACATATAGAACTTTTCTCAGCAACTTTCCTGTTTTCTCACATTCAATAGAATTCTTTAAAAAGAGTCCACTATTGTACATGCATAATTTCTTGATTGGAATGACATAAACATCCATAGAAGCTGAAATTTGCATTTCAAAAACGATTAATCTCTTAAATTCTATACTGTTCTTCAGAGCCCACATCCTTTCAGTGTGCTGTGTCTGTAGAAACTGTTCTGCTGTATAAGCATGACCCTGATGTGTAATTCACTTTGTTTACTGCACTTGTTTGGCAGTAAACATGTACATGTCTTCTTCAGGTTCTTTGGGTTTCAGGTTTTAGTAAGCCTAGTTTTACAATATTCAAGTCAAACACATTCAGGCTTAAATGTATGCTCATAGTCTACAATGCTGTTTGCATTATTGTGAGAGTGTTTTTTAAGTCCCCAAATTACAATTATTATAAGTGCTCGATAAATACTTAAACAGAAGTTTTAAACAATATGTTGTGAAGTGTATACTGTATTACAGTAAATGATAGATAACGATAAAAGAACTTAGAAAAACATTAATATATATAGTGTTTTTGTGTGTGTGTTTGTGTGTGTATATATATATATATATATATAATTTGTAGTGCCTTTCATACAGTCTTAATGTCACTTTTTAAATATGAAAAAATTAATATATAAGACAACAAAATACGTATAGAATGCATTGAGTTGTCCACAGAAACATTATTTGGAAGTGAAAAATGTTGTGCATGTGTATATTGCATTAAAAAACTATAAATGCAAAGTATAAATATAAAGTATTCAATATAAAAAAATGATTAAAAAAAATTTGTCAACAGACTGTCTCATAATCCACACATTAGCCCTGCTCCCATTCAAAATTAAATGTATCTATATGTCTGAGTCAGAACAACCCAAGTGATCGATCATATGACAATTCAATATGCTATTACATTATGTTGCAAGGTAAATAGCAGGGGTGGAAAGAGTACTGAAAAATCATACTCAAGTAGAAGTACTTTTACTTCCCAAAAAATTTAGTTTGAGTAGAGTAACTCAAGTTACAGCAGGGGTTCTCAACCTTTTGCAATCTGGGCCCCCCCAAATCTGGTTCATTGCAGTTGGGGCCCCAGTGCCCCCCGCCCCGCCCCGCCCCATGCTTTATTGTTGTTGTTGTTGTTATTATTATTATTATTATTATTATAATTGGCAGTAGCACCAGACTTCTAATGTGAGCTTGCAGGCATTATTATTATTATTATTATGAGTAGTAGTAGGCCTATCATCATTACTAGGCTATTGCTATATAATTATATGAGGTTACATGCTTTATTGTTGTTATTATTATTATTATTATTATTATTATTATTATTATCATCATCAGTAGGCCTATTATCATTACTAGGCTATTGCTATAATTGGGAATTGGCACTAGACCTCTGATATTAAATTATGCTTTATTATTGTTATTATTACTAGGCCTAATAGTAGGCATCATCTGCATTTTTTACAGAAGCTTGCTGGTAGGTGATGTTAATGTGAGACCTGAGCCTGCTTTGCCTTGCAAAGATCCTCAATTCTTGGCTCAATGTTTGATAAACATAGCCTCAAATCATCCTCGATTTGTGCACGATTGCGGTATTTCGTTTTGAGTGCAGTCATTTTTGAGAATCCTGCCTCACACAAATATGTCGATGCGAAAGGAAGGAGAATCTTCAAGGCGACGTCACAGAGTTCAGGGTATTCCTGCATCAATGCTGCCCAGAATGACGAAAGAGGGCAGGAGCTAAAGAGTTCCTTCAGTCTACTGTCACTCTTCAGCTCAATAAGCTGTTCCTGCATATCAATTGATAGCTCGTTTGCTGTGCACACAAACGGATCTCGAACCCACGCAAAAGAGCGATAATCCTCTTTGAAAAATTGTTTTCTCATTGCTGACAGGTGCTCAGACGCTGATTGAAATAGGGAGGAGAAATCGTGTGACGTGCCTGCATCAGTGATAAAGTCTGCAAGGCTGGGGAACATGTCACAGTTCCCTCGACTGATGCGGCCATGCCAGAGGTCTAGTTTTTGTGTGAAGGCGTGCACTTTGTCTGCAAGGAGCAAAATATGAGTTTCATGGCCTTGCAAAGACAGGTTGAAATCAAACAAATGAGCCGCTTTCTAAAGTCTATGAGCGCAGCACACACAAATAAACTAAATTGACATACTGCAGTTAAATTTCAAAATGTGGTGTTTTTATATTTATAACATTTGAACACAGTTCAGCAACATACATCACACGACCTGACGACCAAGAGAGCTGACAATTGACCATCACTTAATTTACCATCCCCTCACGATTGAAAATGTGACACTGATTTCATATGACAGTTCAACAAACAAGTTAATAATATTAAGTCACTTACATTTTAGACAAAATAATGACTGTTTTGGTCTATTTTAGCAGCGAAAATAGATCCGATGAATCCAAACAAAGATCACAGCAATACACAATCGTGTTTTGAATGATTCAGTGTTGTGAACGAATCGGTTGAGTCAAAGATTCAATGACCCATTCACAAACATCTGTCTCATTCTTGATGAATCGGCCGTTTGAACGAATAGTTTGAATGAACGACTCAATGACTCAGCTTAATGAAACCGCTTATGCTTATCACCTGCATTTGCGCCACTATCGACAAACCAATCAAATTTGTTCAAAACTTTTTTTAAATCAGTCCAAACACATTTTAATTTTTATTCAGGAGTTATGTATATACAAAACTATAACTTTTTATGACAGTAATTTAATGATAAAAAAAATGTGCCCAAAACATTTTTTTTTCCAGTTTTTTTTTCCCTTCCCTTTCCCTTCGGCGCGCCCCACCGGTTGAGAACCACTGAGTAAAAGAGTAGCTAATTTAAAAGTACTCATGAGTAGTGAGTATTGAGTACCGAGTTGCAATACCTATGCCTCATTATAATGAACGCTGTATGCCAACTATTAAAATACATCACTTGTCTATGATAAACACTACATGAATCTGATTCCAATAAAATAAAAGGGAGACATGATAACAGATATGAAAAGATTAAAAAGTTATTTTCAATACACTCATCACCATTTTAAATTATAAAGTATGTAACAATTACATTAAAATCAGTTTATTTCCTTTAATGCCGTCAGAGCGTTATTGTTGTGCATAAAACATGTTCAAACAATGCAAAGAATGCAACAAAAAAAAAGAAGCTAAATAAGCAGGACCACTTGGCACGTCATGTCCTGCACAATAGAGGAGGTAGAGCAGGCATGGGAAAAGTTGTTTGGTACAGGGGCTATTCATGATTAAAAAGGAATAATTCACCCAAAAATGAAAATTCTCTCATCATTTACTCACTCTCATGCCATCCAGGATGTGTATGACTTTCTTCTGCATAACACAAATTAAGATTTTTAGAAGAATATTTCAGTTCTTTTGATCCATACAATGCAAGTGAACCGATGCAAAAATACTGAAGCTCCAAAAATCACATAAATCCGCATAAAAGTGGTCTAATCCAAGTGTGTCCAGTGCTTTAATCCATGTCTTCAGAATGATAGATGTGGTGAGAACCAGATAAATATTTATTTCTTATTAATGCTCCTCCCTGCTCAGTCAATCTCCACTTTAACTTTCACTTTCTTCTTGTGTTTTTGGTGATTCACATTCTTCATGCATATCGCCACCTACTGGGCAGAGAGAAGAATTTCTAGCAACAATTTTCTTTTAAATATTATTATTAAAAATGTCACTGTTTTATTCTATTGCATTAATAAATTTAAAGCTACTAAAGTTATTTAGCCAAAAGTAGTGAGTGATTTTCTCATTTCCTTGTTGATTGATTAATCGCCTTATATACCATAGCCTACTAGACAGTGCTCGATTCGGTTCCATGTACACTTTAAGTCCAACATTTTGATTCAAATACGCTTTTTGTCCCACTGTTTAAGTTCACTTTAGACATAAACTACTGTGTTTACATTAAATCCTCACCTAGACGGGCATTGTCGGAATTATAAAATGTATTTGATAATTTAGGAAGGAACCCGCATTAGCGCTCAAACATTAGCTGCCTGTCAATCAAACAGACGTCAGGAAATAAAAAGTCAATCTTTTATATTTAATGTAGATCAACCAACCACTGGTGCTCTTGCTATCACGATTGATGTAATGAACACCCCTGTTCTAGATGTAGATCATAGGCTAAATATAGAAAACTACAGAAAAGTTTGATTGAGGACATCTTCCTTTTTTTCGATTAACATCTAAATCATTTTATTTCCCAGCCCTATTGATGACATTACATTAATCTCTCACGGCAACCCAATAATCTCAGTGATTGATAGTTAAATTACAGGCTACGTTATAGACACACATAATCTAGTAAGCAGAAATATGAAATTTACCTCAATATGTTTCTTCAAATTAGAGGCAGGATTAATGCTGATATCTGGCATGAGCAAGTTAAACTCGACAAGTATGACATGACAAGCAAATTGACTTTTTCCACTGTGAAAAGCCCTTTCAGGTGCGTCCGGTTACATTCAGCTGGAAACTGAGCTTGAGGCATTTTCCACAGTTGGAGCAAGATCTGCAGCTGCCAATCAAGTTTTTTACATATGATTTGATTTGATGGGAGTCACGAGACTCTCCCTAGCCAATCAGGTTGATAGATAAATATAAAATCAGGACAGGGACGTAACGAACACAGATGGTGGAAAAATAGCATAGTAAAAGTACAGTTACAGCACTTAAAATTAACTCAAGTAAAAGTTAAAGAATAAAATTTTTAAACTACTTAAAGTACAATTCTTGGGAAAAAATAGTTAATTACAGTAATTTGTTGTAATTCGTTAAATTACACTCCTAGTAAACAGTTAACATTACAAAGGTAAATATATGATGGTCACAAATGTCTGAATTTCAACCAATGTAGTAAATATAAAATTGCACGTTAAACAAAATACTGTGTGCCTGGGAACATATCATATAATACATTGTACCATATTGCAGAAGAAAACAAAAATTACTCAGTTTATTATTCCAGAAGCAATCCTAAAACAGCATTGAAGCATATTGCTAAAGAAACCCCTTTAAAGCCCTTTAGGGTTAGCAGAAAATGCTGTTCAGTATCATGTTATGGTGAGATGTGATGAGCAATACAATGTGAAGTCCAATGAAACAACAACAAGCACTGTAGAAAATCTTCTCATATGACTTAACATAAATGCTACCTTCAAAATCACAGATGTGTACTTGTTCACTGTTTGTTGGCAATTTCACCAGGTTAAATTAGGCATTATGTTTTGCCTCACACTATATTGTCTAATTTAATTGGTCTATTTACTTGTTAATTTTCATACGTGATTGGTTGGGTGTGTTTATTTTCATGTATTAACTGCAGAATCTATTGTATTGAATCTAGAGTAAGTAATCCAAATTTATTATTGCCGGTTACAATAAACCTGATGATTCACATGTGAAGCATTTTCCCCCCCAGAAATTCACAAAAAACACAAATGCATGCTCAAAGGTCTGTTTTATTTATTCATAATGCTGTATTAATCAGCTCATTCTGCAGGTTTAACCTTGTATTTTATTCTGTGAGATTATTTTCTTTCCTCAGGATTTTACTTAGATCCTTCAACGTCCTCATATTCATTATCAGCGTTATTTTCTGTTTCATTTGTGGAATCAGATTCACCCTCGGCAACTTCAATCTGATCGATAACTTCATCACCATTGAGCTCTTCATCACTGATGACACACATAAACACAAGAGCAGATAAATGGGTTTGTGCTGTTAAACTCTTCTATTATTGAAAATGGCAGTTACATGGCATCAGGTGTTTTAACACTTACAGAAAGTGTCTTTAATTATTAAAGCTGTATAGCTCATGCAGATGGATTTTGCTTTACATTTTACAATGTTTTCAAGACATGTTTTCTGTAAAATAATTTTTAACACTCAGGGTGTTACTTGGATTCTGGTGCATTTGTTGAATCAGATTCATCCTCTGCAACTTCATTCTGATCAGAAACTTCATCTCCATAGAGCCCTCCATAGAGCCCTTCATTACTGATGACAGACAAAGAAACCAATCTGTTTAAAGCTGTATAGTTTTTGCAGATTGATTTTTCTGACAATTTTAAAAGAGACATGTTTTCTTTAAAATATTTTTATTGCTCAGGATTTTACTTGGTTGATTCTTCCTCTGGCTCAGTGTCAGTAAACGCTCCAAAGTAATCAGCAATGATTCCAGGTGTGCTGGGGTATTCGGGAGGGCTGCTGATGTCACCAAATCTGCACACACAAACACAAAGGAAGATTCATAATTTTTTGTTCCTATAATGGACATAAAATCATGTTACAGTTTTACAAATTACAAATTATTAAACAAGATGTTGATGTATGTAGAGTTGCCATTAAACTTAAGTGTGTACTGTTTTTCTTTTTACTTTTTAACCGAATAAACAGATAATTTAGAAAAGCATCTCTCTTTCTCTCTCTAACTCTCGCTTAAACACAAGCTTGGCAAAAATATATGGAGAAAAATATAGAAGAATTGTAGAATTACAAGTGAATAAATACTCATTTAATTGGGCCAACTATACATTCTTCTCTCAGAATGAATAATTCACTCATACTTCACTCAGACTCTGTAAAAGTTTGGATTAAATTATTTCTTCAGATTTAATTTGAATAAATCATAATCATAAAAAAATAAGACAATCTATAATCCTTTTGATTTGTCCCCATAAAAACCAGTTGGAGTTTTTTTTATGGGTTAGAGAAAGTGTTTTATAGACATAAATTATTCTCTAAAGGCAATGAAAATAATATGCATCATTGTAGAATTTTAGTACTTTTGCCTATATAATGTGTTTTAGATAATCTTATTCAAAAGTAACCAAATTAACAAGCTTTCTCCAATAAGGTATAAAGAAATTAATGTGCTCTATAAATTATAAAACTTTGCAGAAATGTATAAAAAAGAAGCTGTAAGTAGTGCTCTGTAATTAAAGTTGCTATATTTAATATTATATACAGTATATATTATATATATATATATTATGTTTTACATAGCATGTTTCATACAAACACCATGGGAATAAAACTCAGGAATATCAACCTAACTGACAAGCTAAGTCGCTACACACTTATAAAAAAAGGAAAGTGTATATAGTATAGTGCAAATGTACCTTCCACAACAGATTGTCCCATAACTCACACAAACACATATTTCAGAGCCCTGCTCCCACTCAGAATCAAATTCATGTATTTGTCCCTGTGAGTCAGGACAGCCTGAAAGAAAAACAGAAATGTGTTTGAAATATTCTAGCTTTGTTAAACAAACTTTGATTTCAGAATAAAACACACACACACACACACACACACACACACACACACACACACACACACACACACACACGCACGTACACACATTTGATCACCTTCTAGCTTGTTATCGGCATCCTGAGTGGGCAGCATTTCAAAGCTGCAAAAGGCATTACAGCAGACCACTGCTGACAGGAACACAAACAGTCTCAGCTAAAAGAAAAAGCAAAAGAACACAGACAGACATTAACATGGATTGATTTTAACACAGATTTGATGATTCAGTATGTCATTACATTATGCTGCAAGGTAAAATGGCCTATTATATTATAATTATTATTATATGGTCTCAAAAACAAATGACCTCCAGAATAAAGCTACTGTATAATGTATTATACATAAGACCTAATAAACAAAACATTGTCTCTGTTCCATATAGATTCCCTGTTGCAATGTACAAATTCCATTGCAGAAGAAAATTAATAATTTTCCAATATTGCAGAAAAGACCCATAAATCAGCATTGTTATCAGAAGTATATTGTTGAAGAAAGACCATAAATTAGTCATTTAGGATAATCAGAAAATGTTGAACAGTACCATGATGTGGTGAGATGTGGTGAGCAATACGAGAAGATGTGAAGTCCAATGAAACAACAAGTGCTTTAGGAACTTCACCTGCTTTTATTTATATACTAACATTTATAATTACAAATATGACATGCACTCTTTTTCTCCAATCACTGAAGAGCAACTTAGTTTGTGTTTCTGTTCATGTATCATCGGTTCCAGAAGCTGTAGCGTTGATTTAAAGCCAAATTATTTACATTGGTGGGGCAAGTAAATATGCTTAATATAGATTATTTTGAACTACAAATAAAGGTGCAATTAAATTCTTTGGTAAACTTTTCTAAGAACTAGTTGAACATGTAGGCAATAATTAGTCAATACACTTCTGCTACCAGTTGAGTTCTCAGCCTATTAATGAGAAATGCTGAGAAACTAACACATTTCATCAAATTGGTATTGTGATATGAGTTAAAATTGCTGAGGAATCATGCAGTAATGCTTAAGAATGAAAAGGAATAAATTACAGTAACATCATTAAATGAAAAATGGTACACAAGCTGTCACAAACATGATTTTATTGGTGTAGTTAGTTATATAAACATATATTGAAAAGTGTGAATTCTCAATAACATCCATGGGTTTTCATATGAATTGTGTGTTTGCATGTGTCTCTGTGTGTACTACATAATTCTTGTGTGACAAGAACATTAAAAGAAATTCCAAGAATACAAATTATAATATTTACATTAGCTGAGTCAACAATAATGTATTAATAAATATTACAAATTTTTTTTGAGTATATATTTTTTGAACACCTTGCCTTGCTTATACTTCATATATCTCAATTACATGTTTGATTAAGTCAAGTCAAGTCATTTTTATTTGTATAGCACCTTTAACAACACACATTATTTCAAGGCAGCTTTACAGAATATGATGCATTAAAAGAAAATGAAACTGCAATATCTATAATGTCTTAACAATCTATAAAGTGATGTAGAGTCATCACTGTGTAGTTTGATAAAAATACGATTGTGAATTGTGTTTAAAAATAAGTAATTAAATAATAATTGTATTTAGATACCCAGTGAGCAAGCCGAAGTCGACTGTGGCAAGGAACACAAAACATTACTTAATTATGTATATGTAACATGTTCAAGCTCGGAGATGGAAGGGAGGAGACGGAGAGCAGTGATGCAGTCAAGTAAGGCTCTTTATTTATCTGCCTTCAACACTCTGCGTGCACTCTTCTCTGGGATTTTCTCAGTTTAATCAGGTCAGTGTAACATAAACTTTGTCAAAATAAACTTCTCTGAGTCTTCAGCTTCACAATAAAATAAAATAAAACCTCAATAAGACACCCCAGTCACTGGTCACTCGTGTTGTTTTCTCTCTCTCCTGTCTGGCGGTGGCGTGGCCATTTATATGCCACTCTCCCCATGCTCACTGGTTTAGAGACAGGTGTGAAGACATAATTTAGCTCAGGTGCAAGCGCCCTTACCGCTTTCTCTCTCCGGACAGGCGCTCGAACACGGTTTTGACCACCCCTGGCCACCCCTATCTCCACCACTGCATGTGTCGTAATTTAGCTATATTTCTTAGGTGGAAGAATGCTGTTCTACAAACATTGGTAATTTGATTTTCAAAGGACAGATTGGTATAAAATATAACACATAAGCTCTTCCATCAAGAGTCAAATTATATTTTAGCAGCTTGTTTTTAGAGGTTTTTGGTCCAATAATTAGTACCTCTGTTTTGTTGGAATTGAGTAGAAGGACATTTCTGGCCATCCAATCCTTGATTTCCTTGAAACACTCTGCTAATCTGGAGAATTGTGAAATTTCATCAGGTTTTGAAGACATAAAGATGGGTATCTTCTGCATAACAGTGGAATCTTATTCCACGATTCCTGAAAATATCTCCCAGGGGAGGCATATACAAGGAGGAAAGCAGAGGCCCCTGTGGCTCTCCATACTTTTGTTTGGTTTGACAATTCCTCATTTACGTAGACAAAGTGGTAGTGGTCTGCTAAATAGGACCTAAACCATGCTAATGCAAGTACACAAATGCTACCATAATTCTCTATCCTATTCAAGAGAATGTCATGGTCTATCATGTTGAAGGCAGCACTAAGATCTAAACGCACTAGAAGTGAAATGCAGCCACGATCAGATGATAAGAGCAAGTCATTTGTAACTCTGATAAGTGCAGTCTCTGTACTGTGATGGGGCCTAAATCCTGACTGAAATTGTTCATATATATTATTTCTCTGTAGAAAACATAGTTGGGAGGGCACTACCTTTTCTAGTATTTTCAACATAAACGGGAGATTTGAAATTGTCTATAATTAAACAGTTCTCCAGGATCAAGTTGTGGCTTCTTAATAAGTGGTTTCTGGGACATGTCCTAAGAATAACGAGGAGTTAATAATATTAAGAAGGGGTTCTGGGCCTGGGTAGCTCAGCAAGTACTGATACTGAGTACCACCCCAGGAGTCATGTGTTTGAATCCAGGACGTGCTGAGTGACTCCAGCCTCCAACCAAATCAGCCCGGTAGCTAGGAAAGGTAGAGTCACATGGGGTATCCTCCTTGTGGTCACGATTAGGGGTTCTTGCTCTCAGTGGGGCATGTGGTAAGTTGTGCATGGATTGTGGAGAGTAGCATGATTTTGCCGTGCTGTGAGTCTAGCGCGCTTACGCCCAGAGAATCCACAGTCACTTCCAGGACAGCGGTGATACACGGTACATGTGGCAGGGCATCCAGACCATCAACAACTACAGAACAACATCAGTTGCCTGTGACAAAGATGCCTCCCTTCCAGATGCGCTGAACGACTTCTACGCTCGGTTTGAAGTGCAGAACGACGTGGTGTCGAGGAAGACCACCCCTCCTCCCAACGACCAGGTGCTCTGTCTTACCACGGCTGATGTGAGGGAAACTCTACGTAGAGTCAACCCACGGAAGGCTGCTGGACCAGACAACATTCCTGGCAGAGTACTCAGAGGATGTGCTGACCAGCTGGCAGATGTTCTTACCGACATCTTCAACATCTCTCTGAGCAGCGCCGTCGTTCCAACGTGCTTCAAGGGCACCACCATTGTCCCCATGCCAAAGAAGTCTTCAGTGTCCTGCCTCAACTACTACTGTCCCGTTGCACTCACATCCATTATCATAAAGTGCTTTGAGAGGCTTGTCATGTGGCACATTAAGACCCAGCTGCCCCCCCTCACTAGACCCACTGCAGTTTGCGTATCATCCAAACCATTCAACAGATGACGCCATCACCACCACCCTCCATTTGGCCCTCACCCACCAAGGTAAAAAGGAATCATACGTTTGAATGCTGTTCATAGATTTCAGCTCAGCATTCAACACAATCATTCCCCAGCAACTGATTGGAAAGCTGAACCTGCTGGTCCTGGACACCTCCCTCTGCAACTGGATCCTGGACTTCCTGACTGGGAGACCTCAGTCAGTCCAGATTGGGAACATTAGCAAGCTCTATTACCAAGAAAGCCCAGCAGCGTCTCTACTTTCTTCAAAGGCTGAGGAAAGCACATCTCTCACCCCCCATCCTCAATACATTCTATAGAGGGACTATTGAGAGCATCCTGAGCAGCTGCATCACTGCCTGGTTTGGGACTTGCAACGCTTCGGACCGCAAAGCCCTGCAGAGGATAGTGAGAACAGCTGAGAAGATCATCAGGGTCTCTCTTCCCTCCATCAAAGACATTTACAAAAAACACTGCATCTGCAAAGCAACCAGCATTGTGGACGACCCCACACACCTCTCACACAAACTCTTCACCCTCCGGCCGTCTGGCAAGAGGTACCGAAGCATTCGGGCCCTCACGGCCAGACTGTGTAACAGCTTCTTCCCCCAAGCCATCAGACTCCTCAATACTCAGAGACTGGTTTGACACACACACACACACGTCATGAGTTGTACTTTAATTTTGTCACTTTATAACTGGCTGCTACCTCAATATCTGCTATGTGCATAGAACACTATCTCATAGTATGTTATGTTTACATTTGGCATATTTAGAAACTGTCATCTTTTGCACTACTGTGTACTGGTTGGCACTGCACTGTCTCTTACTGTGTCTATTGTCCTGTTCATTGTTAGTAATTTATTGTACTGTCCCGTACTTTTTGCACACGTTTGCACATGCACTTTATATAGGTATGTTATTTAGTCTGTGTAGTCTCATGTGGTTCTGGGTTTGTCCTATGTTGTTTTATGTAGCACCATGGTCCTGGAGGAACGTTGTCTCATTTCACTGTGAACTGTACTAACTGTATATGGTTGAAACGACAATAAAAACCACTTGACTGGACTCTGTGGTGTCATGCGCAGATGCGCAGATTGATGGTCTCAGAAGTGGAGGAAACTGAGACTTGTCCTCCACCACCCGGATTGAGGTGAGTAACTGCAGGACCATGAGGACCTACTAAGTAGAGGGAATTGGGCATTCCAAATTGGGAGAAAAGGGGATATAATAGTAAAAAAAAAGAAACAGAGGTTCTAAGATTACAGGGAATACCTCTTTTAAGAGTTTAGTTGGTATTGGATCTAACATACATGTTGTGGCTTTTGATGTTTCGATAAGTTTTGTTAGCTCTTCATGAGCTATGACAGCGAAGGATTTAAGTTGTTCATGGGGCTTTTTTCTTAAATTTTCTTTAATCGAAGGGGGGCGAAACTCTCAAGAGTGCTAGAGAAGACTGTATTTATATTTTCTTATATTTCATTAAGTTCTTCTAGACTTTGGGGCTTATTGAGTGTATGAGGTAGGTCTGGAAGATTATTAGTGAAGCTATCTTTAGTGGTCAAATGCTACCTGAACGATAGCATGGTGTAGATTGAGTAACATTAGCTGATCGCAGCATACAAGAGACGAGGTCATGATCTGAGATGTCATTGTTCTGCTGAAGAATTTTTATTGTATCAATATCAACTCCATATGACAGAATTAAATCTAGCGTATGATTATGGTGATGAGTTGGTCCTGTCACATTTTGTCTGACTCCAAGAGAGTTGAGAATATTCATACATGCTAATCCCAAAGTCATTATCTATGTGAATGTTTAAGTCACCAACAATTAAAGCTCTATCTACAGTAACTACAAGATCTGATAAAACATTTGCAAATTCATCAAGGAAATCAGAATAAGGCTCGGGTGATCTATATAATGTAGCAAGGGTAAAAGACTACAGAGTTTTTTATTTATTTATATCTGATGGTGTCACATTAAGATTATTAGTTCATCTTATATAGTTAGATAATTAGTTCAAAAGACTTAAACTTATATCCTGTCCTCTGAGTATCACCAAAAACTTCACTTTAAATTGTAGCAACACTTCCTCCTCGACCATTCAAACAAGGCTGATGTTTATAACATTAACATGGGCGATTTGCAGTGGCGAATTCTCAGGGCCAGTAAAGCCTTCTCTGCTGGCCTAACATGCCAAATAAATAAATATTTTTCATCCTTTCATTTTCAATTACTTTTTTGCCTATGTATTTTAAATCGCTTTCCACTCTTAATTAATCTAAAAACAAATAGAGAAAAACAAAAAGTTTATCCAGTCAGAATAGTTTCCTTGATACTTACAAACAAAGCCTGAAAACTGTTTCACAAATCACAAATCACAAGCCCAAAGTCAAGCTCGTTAGCTGAAGCAGCACGTGAGTTTGAGCTCCACCCACTCAGGCCTTCAGAATTTAAAACAGTATAAATTAATGTGCATCTAAAGTCAGATTGTCAGATTCATCAGCCAATCAGATTGATTTATTTGTTCTTGGTGGGTGTGATCTTTAAAATTTGTCCTAGTCGAGGCCTTCTAGCTGGCCTTGAGTGACACAACACCACTTTAAGTGATGTAATTTGACTGTCATTACTGCTGCTATCACCATTGAGAAAGAGATCCTTATGGATTTACAAACCTGAGATGTTCAGCATGTCCGTGTGATTGCTTAATTTATTAATCATGAAAGGAGGACTGATTTTCACTTCAAGCTAATTGGTAAGTGCTTTTTGCATTGTTATAGCAACATCAGGAGTTTTTTTTAAGTGTAAATTAGAATTCTGGAGCATTAGAAATTATGACTAAATTTCAATCTTCTTCTCACTCAAAACCATTTTCTATAGCCGCTTATCCTATGTAGGGAGTGCTGGATCTATTCCAGTTGTCTTGGGAAGACAGGAAAACACTCTGGACAGGTGGCCACCTGGCTATCACTGGGCTAACACACAGAAACAAATTCACACACTCACTTACACATAGGAACAAATTAGAGTATTGAATATGCTTGACCTCAGGGCTGGACTGGTAATCTGGCATTTTCACTGTGGGCCGATGCACTTTGGGGCCAATCAGGGGCGGACTGGCCATTGGGAGAACCGAGCGGCCGGTGGGTCGGCCGCGAAATGTGCCGAATGGGCCGTGATTAGCTAAAATGAACCGCCACATTATGCAGAACGGACCACAAAACGGTGCTGCAATATGCAGAAAAGGACAGCGAACTTTTAGGCCAGTTGCCATGTAAAATCCTGGGCCGATTTCTCTTCTCAGTCCAGTCCTGCTTGACCTCCATGTCCCACTCAGAAGTTTCCCTCCAGAGTAAAAAGGTCTCCTGTTGCTGTGCACTAGACTCGGTGTGTAAAAGCAAAAGGCACATAGGAGTTCTTCTTTCTGGCCCAGCACACTGGCCTAAAAATGAAAGTATCAACCCTACCACACAGCATGGCAAGGAGAAAGACAAAATCCTCTCCACAACTGTTGCCACTTCTAGCTGCACAAAGGTCTGTGAAAATGGTTTTAGAGGAAGATCATGTTCCAAGATCTGTCAAGTTAATGTGTATCATAAAGATCATCCTGAAATAGAGTTAAGAACATATGCTATTCTGGACTTTTAGCAAAGTCTACCTTCTTTGACAAAATCACTGACAAAGCATCTTCCTACCCACTGAAGACATGTGCTGGCATTTGAGAAATCTAAGATGCTCCCCTGATGCTGCTTGGAACCATACTCAACTAAGTTCAATGGCTTGTAAGATACCCCCATTTGACCCTGATGCAGAGATGCTTCTACTACTTGGAAGAGACATCATTGAGGAGAACAAAGTATTGGGTAAGCACAATGGCCCCTGGCATGCACCTTTTGCTCAGAAGGTAGCTTTGGGATGGGTAATAATAGGAGATGTCTATCTAGACAGTGCCCACAAACCAGCTGAATTTCCTTCAAGAAATGTCACCCCAGCCAAATGACACCCTGTTCAAACAATATCCAAATCAAAGAAAACTTATGTCATTACAACAAACCTTGGACTTCACCGATCTTAACTTTGAAACATGATCAAGCAATGTCGCACACAAATTGTGATGTCTTCCAGGTCAAAAAAGATGATGACAAATCAAACTGTCTCAATTCACTGGCATGTACTCTAAAAAAACACCCACCTATGAAAGACTATTTTTTTGAATTCTTGGCTAAGATTTTGAAAACGGGTATGCAGAACTTGCACCACCTCTTTCCAAAAATGAAGATATGAAGATAAAAATGAAGGTACATTCCAATATTCCAATCATCCACAAAAAAAAAAAAAAAAAAAAACAGGTCAAATAAGGGTTGTTTTCTTTGATACCACAACCATGACATAAATGTTGAAGTTGTAGAATACAGAATGCGAGTGCATGTCTCACCAGCGGTGGCCATGCATGGGCTCAAGAGGGCTGCCCTTGAAGGAGAGATTGAAAATGGTTCAGGAGCAAGGCAGTTCATTGAAAATAATTTTTATGTTGATGATTCCCTGGTATCCCTACCCACAGAGCAAGATGCCAAAAGTCCCCTCTTCAATCTGAGCTCTCACATAGACAACATAGGCCTACTCAGAATTGGTGGACACTTATCCCAGTCATCCTTTGAGAAAGATGAAAGTCACAGAAAGTGTTTTGGTGCCTCTTTGTGTTGGTACAACAAGGCGACGTTCCTTAGCCGAATACAGGCTTCTAGTGGGTGTGTAGCTCCGCTGAAATGATTTTAGGTATGTTGGAGCAGACCCAGTGGCTGTTCTGTATGCCAGCATCAGAGCCTTGAATTTGATGCGTGCATCAACAGTCAAGCCAGTGGAGAGAGACAAGGAGTGGTGTAACATGTGCTCCCTTTGGTTCATTAAAGACCAGACATGCTTCTGAATTCTGGATCATTTGCACATGCAGGGAGGCCTGCAATGAGAGCAAGATTGAGGTTAAGATGGTGAAGGATGGCACACCTAAAGTCTACTTGCGACCCATCTCAGACACAGTCCTTCTCTTGACTCGAGAGACTGTATAAACATATGGATCCTATATTTGGGCAGTGGTGATGGCATCTTACAGAAGCCAGATGGGGAATGTTCTGGATCATATACAGTATTTAATAATTAATTTAATGTTTTAATGCTTAGTAGTGACTATCATTTATATACTTAGTCATGTAATGTAGTTTTTTTAAATGGTTGCCATAGCAACATTCTGACGCAGTTAAATTCAGTTAAGAGCATTGCTTAAATTATTATCACATTTAGCTAGATTCCTTAAACCTCTATGTGTTTCTGGATTGTCATGTGTTATTTGTTTGTAGACGTTACAAGAGGTCAATATCATTGATCGTCTTAATATTGATCTTCAAACAAAACCTACAGTTTATTTAAATGATTTCTAGGTAATTCTCAAGAACTGTTTGAACTGTGCCTTGGTAGACATTTGTTCATGTTTCTCTTATCAGATTAGAGGGTGAATATAGTGTGGATAAATGAGACCATATTGAGAGTGGTTGTCTATCTGGGTTGTTATGAATTCTAGCTGCCTGTGGAAAGACAATATTCTTACATGAATAATTCACCAAAAAAATTCAATTCTGTCACTATTACCCACCCTCATGTTGTTCCCAACTCATATGACTTTCTTCTGCAGAACACAAGAGATATTTTAAATAATGTTCCATTTGCTTATGTCAACAGCAGTTGATAGTGACTCACTTTAGCTTAAAGCAACCAAAAGTGTCACAAATTAGTCCATGAGACTCATCATCTGAAGGCAAACGTTCATTTTGTATGATAAACATATCATCATTTAAGTCGTTATTCACTCTCAAATCAAATCACTGATCAACTTAACAGAGCACAAATCATATAAGGCAACACATCAATAAAACAAAATATTGTTGGTTCATGATGTTTAGTAACAAGACCCGCAAAACACACATACAACAATGTTTTGTGAGTTTAAGTCTGTAAAATTTTATTATTGTATAAAATAATCTCTGGTCTGTCACTTGATAAGACTTTTGTTGGCATTAAATAACATTTCTATAAAACACCAAAACAGAAACAGTGACATAAAATGAAGTTGCATTCACAAACGCATGATTTCCATGTGCCCATGCATGCACTTAAAAAAAAAAACATTTTATAAATCTTGACAAGCGTAATTAATCTTACAGATAAACAAAAATGCTTCACCTCCTTTTTAACAATGATGCCTATATAAAGGTTTTGATCATTTCTTTGGCTGTTGTCATTAATACTGATGCTGATACTGGCAAAACATTTTGTAACCGTAATCTCTTTTAGGACATAAACATTTTAGTATTGAAACAAAAGTAAATTATTCAGAGCAAAATGCCAAAATCATTAATAAATAAGCATTACATCTCTGTGGCTAGAAGTCTTTAAATATGAACCATTATGAAGTATCCCTACAATAAAAGCACCACAAGAAAGTCAAAGTTTGAGGTATCAGTATAAAGATTCAACACAGATAAGCTCTTTTTGTATTTTTTCCTCACTATAATTTTAACCCCTCTGATATTGCAAGTGTTTTTTATGTGGAAATATTATGGTCTAACTGTTAGTGTGATATACTGTAAATCTGGTGTTTTAATTGTTGAACTTTCAAAACTTCACTAGATAATTCTTGTTCCAGAAACAGTCAAAAGAAACTGTGATATTAATGAAGTACACAATTATATCCAACAGAAAAAAGAAGCCTGTGTATGTGCTTTATAAATTGGTATACAGGCAGCCATTGTCCAATTTTCTAATTAGTGCAAATCACCAAAACAACACAGTGTTCTGATTTACAGTAGAATACAAATTATTACTAATACAGGTTGCGAAAAGATACATGAACAAATAGCAATAAATAAACAATAAATAATACCCAAGACAACAAACATATGAAAAAACGCCACAGTTTGAGCTTGTCATGAATACACAGTCTATCCTATAATTATCTTCATGAAAGCAGGTTTGGAGAAAGGCCAGCTATACACGTTTGGAACAGGTCCAGTCACATTGCACTCAAAGAAAGAGAAGAGGGGGAACCAGATACGTGCTCTGCGGCTGTGCTGATAGGCTTGTGTGTTCGCAAGCGTATGGTAGTACAGGAACAGTCTGGTGGTGATGTAGAATGCGATGAAGACGTCAATAGAGTAGTGTTCATGGGCCGCCAAGATGAAGAAAATTCCAAAAAGGTTTAGGACCCAAGACATGGTATGGATGAAGTTCCAGTTACGTGGTGTATCTAAAATCACAAAGAGACATTAATCACACCACTACATAAGGATTCTGTATAAACAGGGATTGTTGATAAACCTTAACATGAGCCAGAATTGCTGGATATTCTAAATTTTTTTTTTTAAAAGCACTTACAATAATTCTGCTGTTAAAAATGTACCAGTTAACAGGGTTTACGCTGTTATGTTGTCATAGTAACACAGTTGCAAAATTGGATACAACTTTTTACACAGAAATGTTAAGAGACCGATTTTTTTCACAATAAAATCATGTTAAAGTGCATATTGTTTACATCTTGTGGCTATACTTTTGAAACAGTAAGTACTTTGAAGTTTACCATTTGGGTCCCATTCACTTCCAGTGTAATTAACTACTGTTTTAAATACATTTTTTGTGGTAGTCAACATTTTGCCATAAATGCTGTCGATAGAGCTTAACTTTTATTGAACACGAAATAGTTTTCAAAGAATATATAGTATATCGACTTGCCACCCGGATTTTTCTTATCCGGGTGGCAAGTTGTTTTTCTTGTTTAAAGCATTAAAGGTGCTATACGTAATATTTTTACTGTACTAAAATGACCATAATATGTCATTAGAGAATTGGACGGGATCACACAGGCTAAAACATAATTTGAAAACAGAAATTTCAGTCCGGAATGGAAACTTCAAAGTAGAATATACTGGCTGTAGCATTGTTATCGGAGAAGCCAGTATTTCAACTTAGCATGTTTCCATTCCGGACTGAAATTTCTGTTTTCAAATTATGTTTTAGCCTGTGTGATCCCGTCCCTGACCACTCAACAATAGTGTTTCGACACCACCACTTTGTCATATTTGAACAAGTTTGCAGGCAAACAAATGCATGCTGCAGCCATGGAATCCAGCAAATGAACTGGATCAGAGATAACAGATTCCACCCGACCTTAAAAGCCTCGACATCCATCTAAAAACCACCATGACCAGAGGCATAGTAAAACAAGGATAAATATTGGAGATGCCTTTTGGAAGATGGAGACCGCTTAAAGCCCAGAAATCTTTAAAACGGATGCAGAGTTAGCTAATTTGCATGTC
Organism: Xyrauchen texanus; assembly: GCF_025860055.1. Taxonomy (NCBI): domain Eukaryota; kingdom Metazoa; phylum Chordata; class Actinopteri; order Cypriniformes; family Catostomidae; genus Xyrauchen; species Xyrauchen texanus. Next base: position 12,355,144 of record NC_068297.1, on the reverse strand, counting down.
AACATTCTGGCAACCCACATGAGCTTAGAGTCTAGGGTGGGGCAGACAACTCTCCAATATTTTGAATTTGGAAGGCAGTACCCATTTTAAATGCTTGTTGTCAATCTTACATATAGCACCTTTAACCTTACAAAATGAAAAAGGAAAAAAACCATTTGTTTATGGGGTAAAAAAAAAAACAAAACAATTTAAGATAAATTCTCTGAGAACAAGTCTTAATATCTTACTTATTTTTTCTTCTCAAGTAAATTTATCTTCTTTTAAGAATTTTTAGACATGAAAAAATACCAATTTACTTAGAATAGGGACTAAAAAAAGAGTGCAAAATTGTTTTTGTTGGAGTTCAGAAGTTCCACAAACTCCTTTCCAAATGGTAACCGGTCAGAACAAAAAAAGGAAAGTTTAAACATTCTTTTTAAAATGACAGTCCTCTGTGCTAATGGGTGGGTGAAACACCAACTGTAGTGATCTTGCTAGAGAAACAAGAATTCTGGTCTGGAAAAACAAGCCCAAAATAAGCCACTTGCCTCACCAAAATAAGCAAAAATAAAAAAATATAAAATTCTCTGTGGTGGATTAATCAGCTTAGAAATCATAACAAGCAAACAGTTAATAAACAGTTAAGTATCATTTTATTTACAGATCTGCTTCTGACTCAAAACCTGGCAGCATCAAATCTGTATTAATGCATCATATCTAACAATAATTCAAGAAAGACTTGGAAACAGTTGAGAAATTAACTTTTTACCCCAATAATATTTTCCTTGTACCTGGATTAGCCATGCATGTATATGTAGTAATTATACATAGTTGTTAAAAAGTTCTTCATTCACAGAATGCAACATCCACAACGGGCAATTAGGCAAAGAAATGTGTGACGCAGCAGTTTCCTTCAGGATCAATGCACATGTAAAAAATTCAAGCAACATGAAAAAAATGTACTATAATAATCCCTTTGGTTTCATCAGAACAAAAATGATCGGTTATAACCGGTTACCAGCATTGAAAAATAAAGTTTTCACTCTGAAACAATTGAAAATCACTTTGTTGCCGTTGTCGGTTATGTCTGCCAAGTGCCAAGATTTTTTTTTTCATTTTTGGTTTTCGTTTCTTGAACCGTTTTTAGTGCCTGAATTAGAATACTCATTTGAAATACTAATAGAATATTAACTTAAACATTTTCAAAAATACCGATTTACCACTATAAATAATGAATACGGATAAGAAAATGATTTTTTTCAGTCTACAGAATTGAAAGGATATTCTGTAGAACAATGTACGCAAAACGTTAGAAAGCTTTGCTTTATCTTCCTGCATAAAAATGCACCTGTGCACAAAGCTAAGCCCAGAAAGAAATAGTTTTCTGAGACTGATGTGGAAGAACCTGATGGCTTGCACGAAGTCTGAAACACATTGAGCCCCATTGAAAAGAATTGGAGTGCCATTGCGAGCCTGGCTGCATTGCCCAACATCAGTGCCTGACCTCTCTGATGCTCGTGTCTGAATGGGAGCAAATTGCCACACCAATGTTCCAATACTAATGCCAATGGTTTTGACATTTAATGGTGAACACGCACATACAGTATGGCTGTGAGGTTTGGGTGTTCACATACTTTTGGTAATATTGTATATCTATATATCTGCATACGAGTAAACCCTAAGAACAGCTTGTGTACTCACACTCAGTGACAAAGAAGTTAAGCATGGTGAGAACAACAGTGTGTCCACTAAACATGTAATCCCCACATGTATGAACACCAGTTAAAGACATGCCAAGTCCACGCCAGATGTCCAACGCACGCTGCACTTTTGCCCAGGTATCGCCATACATCTGCAAAACACAGATCCACATTCACATCTGCACACATACACACAAAGCAGAGATGATGATGATGATAGTGTGACTGAATTGTTTGACTGGGTGTGTGATGTTTTATGAGGTTCTCCAGGGCCGAATAATTCAATATTTAGTGCTAATGTTTATCCTTTACAATATACACACAATAATACTCCTGTAAACAATCCATGAGCTTTATCTAATGTTATAAAAATAATAGCGTGTATGTGACAAATAGGCAAATAGTGAGATGAGAGAGAGTATGTGTTCAAATAGAGCAGTAAATCAACAGGATTTCTTATATATGCCAGTTAATGAATATAATTTATCACAACGAATCCCATGTATTCAATATTTGCTGAGAACAGTTCCCAAAGTATGCTACATTATTGTAGCAGACAAGTAAATTATTGAATGACTACACATTATAAAAATGGCTTTACAAGTCACTTTCTGGTTTGTTTGAATTAATTGTCACTTGCCTACAGTTCATAGCAATTCATTTTGCAATCATCTATTCAAGGTTTGATTCCACGTTTTTGTTTTTAAATATAATTAGCTTAATCAATGTGTTAAATTGACAGCCCCAGCTTCAAAAATTTTTTTAAACAATATAAATGGAATATTATATTTCTTTTGCAGCTTCTGACAAGAATCAAAACACTGCACACAATTCAACAGGATAGACATTATATAGCATTATTCACAGCTGATAAAATAAATTGCTGTCAAAAAAACAATAGTTGCTGGAGAAATCCTCTTGATTCCATCAACCTTTCACACAGACCCAAAGATATTTGATGCAAGTTGAGCCAACAGAGGGTGAATTTTGCTTCAAACAGGCAAAATAACTTCTTTGATATCGTAATACTTCAGTAAACTTTTCTATTGCAGTCTATTAAGATTAAAGATGCTTTTTGCATATTGATATTATGCATATAATGGTGACAAAAAACCATTGTGCAAGTCAAAAGAAGAATTATCATTGTCTGATTTGTAAAACATTATCACAAAGGGATGTGTATAAATAAGGTTACTATGCAGTACAATCTTCAGTAAGGCCACTTACTTAAGTGTGTATTTGCATATTTCTCACCTTGCCTGAACACTGCAGATGATGACCAGGTACAGACAGTGAAGTGACAAACATAGTGACACAGCGGAGCAAGAACACTGTCCCCATCAGACTACACAGCCTGCGAAACAGAATGGACCTAACACACACACACACACACACACACACACACACACACACAATGAAAATGAAACTGATCACTCAGTGAGCAATCTAACACTCATGATATAGTCTGAAATCCACTGTTAACCATGGTAAAAAAGCACAACTCAGATCTGCACGTGTTTTTGAAAATACAAAAACCAAACAGTGTTGCCTAAAAAGCATAATTACAGCACATTACAACTGCCAGGAAAATCTATCTCTGGTTCCAACTAACTTTCCAATGAAATTTACATGAGATTATATGCATATTAATAAAGTATTTTCATATGTTCCTTCACCTTCTAAAGGACTCCTTTGTCTCTGAGAGTATTATATTTCTGTAATATAAACACAGCCCTGAAACCACCATCAATCTTCCAAAGTACCTCTTAGTTCTAGATTGCATTTTTGACCGTTTGTCTGAGTATATTTACCTATGTTTGTGCATCAACAACACCAGCATTAATAGGAAAACCAGCACCACTCCACATGCTTCAGCCATGGCGAAAGCCCAGGGAATTCTGGGGACACTGACACATAAATCACAAGATTCATTAATCATAATTATTAATATAAAACACCAACATAAACCACAAGCTAAGGAGCATAAACAATGACTAAAACTAACTTCACACATTCAATTAATGAACTGTGATCATAACCAGGAAGCAGAGTAAAGAGGATTTAAAATCCAGGTAATTTATATCAATATTTTTCAGCCTTTTGATGAAATTCTCTATATATTTTGATATTTATGTATTTGCACATATTTATGACAAAACAGCCATTGCTGCCAAATGGATTCAAAATGTTGAATGCAGAAAGTGAAAAACAGTAAAAATCTACTATCTAAAAATCTAAAAAGGTTTGGTTTCCCCACAGTTTTCACTAAGTGGCAGAATGGCACTTATTTGCTTTTATTTATATGCACAAAACATCTATTTCTACATGTATAACTAAATATATTTGAAATGTATTGCAGCTGCCTGCAATTTTTCACACCCAAATTTAAAAGCTCACCTTACACACATACAGTAGACATAAAATTGATTTAGTTTTACCAAATCATAAATAATATTGTATATGTTTACAAACTTATGATGAACATTTTTATATGAAAAAAGTTTTCCAAGTTTGTGATCATGTAAATCCTGTTCTGTTTGCTCTCTTATTTTATTCCAATAGATGGCAGAAAGTACAAGGAAGAAGATTTTTCCTCTGTCACAACATTTACAATAAACAGATCTGAAATGTAGGTGGCTCACTAACACAGCTGAGCGCCCACGTGTATGTTCAGAGCGCATAGACTTCCAAGTGTATGTTCAGAGCGCATAGACTTCCAAGTGTATGTTCAGAGCGCATAGACCTTCCTCACCGTTTCATCGACTCTCTCGCCTTCTGAGCTGTCTAGAAGCTAATCTTGGTGTCGTTAGAAAGCCAAGATCCTCATTTCATCATAAATAGTTGAGAACATACTTGACGATTATTTGTTTATTATGCTTTTTCTACTGGACTGTATACAGGTGAAACTCGAAAAATTAGAATATCGTGCAAAAGTTCATTAATTTCAGTAATTCAACTTAAAAGGTGAAACTAATATATTATATAGACTCATTACAAGCAAAGTAAGATATTTCAAGCCTTTGTTTGATATAATTTTGATGATTATGGCTTACAGCTTATGAAAACCCCAAATTCAGAATCTCAGAAAATTAGAATATTACATTAAATCAATAAAAAAAAGGATTTTAAATACAGAAATGTCGGCCCTCTGAAAAGTATAATCATGCATATGTACTCAGTACTTGGTTTGGGCCCCTTTTGCATTAATTACTGCCTCAATGCGGCGTGGCATGGATGCTATCAGCCTGTGGCACTGCTGAGGTGTTATGGAAGACCAAGATGCTTCAATAGCGGCCTTCAGCTCTTCTGCATTGTTTGGTCTCATGTCTCTCATCTTTCTCTTGGCAATGCCCCATAGATTCTCTATGGGGTTCATGTCAGGCGAGTTTGCTGGCCAATCAAGCACAGCAATACCATGGTCATTGAACCAGGTTTTGGTACTTTTGGCAGTGTGGGTAGGTGCCAAGTCCTGCTGGAAAATGAAGTCAGCATCTCCATAAAGCTTGTCTGCTGAAGGAAGCATGAAGTGCTCTAAAATGTCCCGGTAGACGGCTGCGTTGACTCTGGACTTAATAAAGCACAGTGGACCAACACCAGCCGATGGCATGGCTCCCCAAACCAACACAGACTGTGGAAACTTCACACTGGACTTCAAGCATCTTGGATTGTGTGCCTCTCCATTCTTCCTCCAGACTCTGGGACCTTGGTTTCCAAATGAGATGCAAAATTTGCTCTAATCAGAAAAGAGGACTTTGGACCACTGAGCAACAGACCAGTTTTTTTTTCTTTAGCCCAGGTAAGACGTTTGACATTTGAAGCCCATGTCCAGGACCCGTCTGTGTGTGGTGGCTCTTGATGCAGTAACTCCAGCCTCAGTCCACTCCTTGTGAAGCTCCCCACACATTTGAATGGCCTTTTCCTGACAATCCTCTCCAGGCTACGGTCATCCCTGCTGCTTGTGCACCTTTTTCTTCCACACTTTTCCCTTCCACTTAACTTTCTATTAATGTGCTTTGATACAGCACTTTGAGAACATCCAACTTCTTTTGCAATTACCTTTTGAGGCTTTCCCTCCTTGTGGAGGGTGTCAATGATGGTTTTCTGCACAACTGTCAGGTCAGCAGTCTTCCCCATGATTGTGAATTCAACTGAACCAGACTGAGAGAACATTTAAAGGCTCAGGAACCCTTTGCAGGTGTTTAGCTGATTAGAGTGTGACACTTTGAGCCTACAATACTGAACCTTTTCACAATATTCTAATTTTCTGAGATTCTGAATTTGGGGTTTTCATAAGCTGTAAGCCATAATCATCAAAATTATATCAAATAAAGGCTTGAAATATCTTACTTTGCTTGTAATGAGTCTATATAATACATTAGTTTCACCTTTTAAGTTGAATTACTGAAATTAATGAACTTTTGCACGATATTCTAATTTTTCGAGTTTCACCTGTATTTTGTTCAAAGTAACATTTGATTATTTACTCAAGCAAGCTCACAGAAAACAGCCTAAGGTAAGAGTAGATATAGAGTTTGTGGCTATTATGTCTTTATTGCCTAACAGAGGTCATATTTTACTTTATGATTATTTTGGTAAATATTCAAACTGGTGTTATGACAACAAAATAAACTACATGGTCACATTTCAGAGAGTGAGCGCTTTCATTTGATATATGACATCTCTATTTATATGCTAGATGAAACTTTCATATTCTTATTTATACATATTTACCAAAAGATGCCACTCATTGAGGATATTTTAGGTCTTACCTTTTATCCTATGTAATATAAATGCAAAAGTGATTCAGTTCTGATGAAAAGTTCAGATTCTAAGCTTTCTACATATGCTTGATTTGTGGATCCAGGAACTTTTATTTTGTAATCCTACATTTTTTAGGCCTACACGCTGCTGGAAAATGAATGATTATGCAATTGAATCATTAAATCAGTGTTTTGAACTGGGTCAATGAATTAGACAATTTAAAAGAATAGCTGCATGGAAACGAATCAAATTTCTAAACTTTTCTATATTTTTGCTGATGTTTAAAATAAGAGACGCAATTGAAAAACCATAATCAGAAAACATGACACAAGGAGTCACCATGGAACTGGCACAGTTATTAGGCCAAATAAAAAGCACATTACAATATCAATATATTTAATATAGAACATCCAATACATCACCGGACCCTACATTCAGTTGAGCTCTGTGCTGATGGAGCTACAGTATATAACACACAGCTGTTATAAAATGCATCCACACATGCAAACCTAACTCACCTATCCAGAAATATGTCTGGAAGTGGCGGGTACGTCCGCATGTCAGGAACTCTCTCATGCACTAGGACCATTACGAATGACGTCACTCCACACACCAGCATGGAATAGAGGGCGCCGAGTGCAGTCTTCCAGTACTCCGGATCAAACCGACCAGAATGCTGCTTACGTTTCCCATTAGAGAAACCATTGCTATGTTCTCCGCCAACTGTGGTGACCGCCCCGACCCCGTTACAGTGTGGATAGTCTCTTGACCCTCGTTCTGCGAAGCCGTTACATAAGGTACGGTCCGTACCCCCAGTGTTCATAGGAGACAATGTACTGACCTCTGACCCCAAGCATGTAAGGGCCGTGTGCTGTCTCTGTAGTCTCCGCACCGCCAGCATCAGTCTCTTTATGTCACCCAGCACCTTAAGCTCCAGTGGAGGGGACCGTAGATCAGTCTCACTAAGGCACAGTAGGCTGGCTCCATCTAAACGGTGCTTAGAGCACAGGAGATCCACATATTCACGAAATCCCTGTTCCCTCAACCAGTTGGCTACCTGCTTACTGCTCCAACCTTCAACACCAACGTACCTGGACCGCGGCATACCTGCAGACAGGGAAGAATTTGTCACAAGCAGAACCCTCATCCAATTTTTAAATGCACAGTACTATAAAACGCAATGTTATGTATGTACAGCTCAGCAAGGGAAGATTACACTTATACTTGGACAAGGTTAACAAGAAAACAAGGTTTTTATTTCTGATATTCCTTAAGTAAGCCTTTGAACTTAAACAGACGCACTGAATTTTAAATCTAGTGAAAGACCGATATATCAGTCAGGCTGATTAATTAGCCAATATTATTAATGAGTAAATGTGTATGTATTACTTGCTTTCCCAAGTACACTATACACTTGCTTATCAGTGACTGCATGTAACCTCTGTATTCAGTTAAAAGAATGTCTGAAATGTAATCAGAGTGGTTCAGTGAGGGGGTTGTGCACAAATGATCAGAGCTACATGATCATACTTTGTATGTGAGAGGAAACTAAATTAAGTCTAAATGAATGAACTGAATGAATTAAATGGCAATTTGGAAACAGCATTCATGTAATCTCTCCGAATACCAAATCTCTCTAAATATTTGACCAGATGAGTGGAGTACTTGAATGAATGTCTCAAATCCTAGGGTTGATCTTAAGGAGCAGAAGTTTGCTTAATTTTATTAAAATGATTGCACTGGAAATCAAGGCAAAGGACTTGCTATTTGTTACCAGATAGACAGGAACAGATAACACTGATGACTTTTTAAAAATGCTGACTTGTATCACACAGAGTAAAATCTCTTATCAGGGCTATACTTTAGACCTATTGACACAACACAAAAACTACAATCTGGACCAACATCTCTGCCCCCGCTTACATTTACACACAAACAAAAATGGCATCCATTATTTATGGATAAACACATCAACACATTCTAAACTGCTGAATTTCCGAATTTCCAAAATGAGAGAGAGATTCATAACCATCAGGCTTTTAAATGAATAGTTAATCTACAAAATAAAAATTCTGACCACTTTTATTCAACTTTGTCTTTATGTCTGTTATTTATTTTAATGGAACACAAATTGATATATTTTGCAGGAGGGCTGCGCAATTAAATGCAATTGCAATAAAACTGCTATATGTGCAATTTCTGAACAGATACAAGCTACATTTTTTATTTTATTGGACTCATTCTGTGACGTTTAATTAGCTATTGTGATTGGTGCACATATTTCACACACTGATGAGACCTCACCAATCAGAATGCAGTGTGCAAACAAAGGTACCACTGAAAAAAACATAACAGAAATTGGAAATAAAGAATAAAGAAAAACAAAAAGACAAAGAAATAACTGACAAAATCATCTAATGCCTAGACACATTTTTCCTTGTGAAATGTGCTTTTGAACACAACCGCAATTAAATTCACAATCCCAAAATCTATAAAAAAAAAACATTGTGATATTTAATTTTTTTTATCCATATTGCATAGCCCAGTTTTGCTGACAACAAAAATGGATGGTCATTTATAATGCCATGTCAAAAATGTCAAAACGCCTTTATCACTCATTTGCTATATTCCAAGGATTCTGAAGTCATACAATAGCTTTGTATGTTTGTGGAACAGACTGAAATTTCAGTCATTATTTGTTCCCAGATCTCATTTGCAATTGCGCTCAATTAAAGCCATTCAAACGCATCACATTAGTCATGAAACACACGGAAACCAATAGTGTTTGACATCTCTGAGATGCATCATTAATGCATCTTGAGATGCCATGTTTGAATGTGCAAAAGCACAAATGAGATATGTGAGCTACAATGGAGAAGATTTTCAGTGAGTAAAAATAGCTTCGAAGATTTGGAACATAACTGATGAGTAATAACATGCATTTTGTCCTATTTAGAGCTTGAAAGTACAAATCACTGTATTGAATGGAAAACTGAGTCATCCTTTAGTGTTCCATAGAAACCAGTCATACGTGTTTGGAATGGCATGAGGGTGAATAGATGAAGTTGTTCCGATTAAATATAAAATGATACATACCGGGTGTGTATACACACGTACTCAAACAGAATGCCACTCCGTACCAAGACCATTTATTGATTCAGGGACAAAACGAAGCATGAACAAACAGCCTGTTGTTCACAAATCCTGTTTTTTCCCTATCAACCACATCTGTTAAACAGAACAGTATAGTCAAATCAAATAATAACTCGCTCAAGGACAATGTGATATTACGTAATATCACACGTCTAGAAAGTGTTCTCCCTGGTGTTCCGCGTGAAAGTCGCATTTGTAGCTTTGGCTCCGATGTCCATTGTACCAGAGGCGCGTGAGTCTATCTTTGACACTAAACACAGATCAGAGAACGACCGTGAAACAACCGGCGATATCAAGTAACGACTACTTTTTACTAAGACGGCATAAACACATCTATGGGGCCGTTCAGACCACGCTAAAATTGCCTGACAAAGCGCAATAAGCAGGTGTCTCGAGACCTTTGACAAATCTGGTTTTCCGACCGCGTGGAAGAGTGTGTGAGTGCCATCGCTTGCCATATTAGCTTTGCGCCTGTCTTACCCTGTTTTGTCCTGCGGTTATTTAATAATCTAGTTGTGTTAAAAAATCCACGTTAAACAGATCGAAATCCCAGCCTTGTGATCTCTCGCCACATCACCTTTCGGCTTCTGACTCACTACCATGCTGCCTGTGACGCCCAAACAGTATGTAAACAGGAGTGGCGTCACACACGACACGCCCCTTGAGGGTGCCTTTGGATTCGAGACAACTTCAGGTTGAAAGGAGATTTGCTTGAGACGCTGATGTAATCCAGTAATCGAACCTTGGTCGAAACCAACAACACCCAAATCATCATTATTAACTTTTATCATCTTTATGTTTACGTATTACATTATTAACTTAGGCCCTGCGATGGACTGGCGACCTGTCCAGGGTGTCCCCTGCCTTTCGCCCAATGTTAGCTGGGATAGGCTCCAGCCCCCCGCGACCCTGTACACAGGATAAGCGGTTGATGATGGATGGATTATTAACTTAGATTTACATGTGTCTGAAATGCATTGAGCACTGATATTGGCGTAAAAGGGGTCATGATGTGCCAATTTTATTATTGTAGGTATTATGTTCCTTATTGTTCACGTATGATATTAGTAAAGTGTTTTACATTTTTTTAAATCCCCAGGATTTTACACCCTGCGCTCTCTGAAACACTCGGTTTTGGTTCCTGCTTCTCCTTTAAGACTGGACAGAAAACGCCCTGTTATGATTGGCTCTCTCCTCTTGCCATCTCACTACTTACCGCTGCTGGGCGGTGCTACGGAAGTGAGAAGGTAAAGGAGGGCAGTGTTACACTTCACTTTAGTATGTCCGATGAATTTCCGCGAACCGGTTCTTTTCAATGAACTGGTCCAAAAAAATGATTCACCAGTTCTTTTGAATATTCACTTAATGACGTCACTATATATATAATGCTAATACACCGGCTTTGTAGAATACACACACAAACACATTAAATAAAACCATATGTAAGAATATATTGTTGATTATAACATTTTATTTAATTAAATTATAATAATAAGGGTGTTTATAGTCATCAGTGTTTCATTCAGTGATCTTACAATAGGCCTACATCCTACAAAATATTTGCACCTAAAACACCCAATAATGACACTGATATACAGTGTCAATTTCTACACATTTAAAGCATAAAAAGTTATTAAACTAGTCATAATCTACTCACCCCTTTTCACAGAAACCATGATCTAGCTCATCACAACTTCATATATAATCTGCATGCACAATTTTGTGTGTAAGCATACTTGGCAATAAAGCTCATTCTGATTCTGGTTCTGATTCTAATTTTGATTCTGAAGTAAGATAAGCTTGTACCATTTTGACATAATTGGTATGATTTGTGTGTGTGTGTTTGTGTGTGTCTGTTATTTGCTATTTGTCTGTTGTAAAATAAAAAAGCCACTTCAAATGTTCTTTCTCTAGCAACTTTGGCATTACAAATAAAATTGAATCAATTTCTCACATAAAAAAAGCCTCAGAGGTTGTCACAAAAACAATTCTGGAAACTAAAACTACCTTTACTGCACTAATGCAATTAGTGGATGTGTTGGAATGTGTGGATTACTGCTCCAACTTCAGTGTATTCAGTGTACATCTGTTTGGACACATTTACAAATACACAGAAAACTATGGAACTAACTAAATAAATAACCAGAACAAAAATCAAGGATTCAGTAAGCTCTTTCTTAGAGGCTGTGTTATAGTGTTTACTCTAAAATTTCTGTAAACATTTTGACCTCCACTTTATGCCCTTAAAGGTGCACTCGGTAAATCAACAGTTTTCAGTTACAGATGCCATTGCAGAAATTCACTATTTACAGTCACCCATGATTAAAGGAATAGTTCACCCAAAAATGTATATTACCACAGAATACCCTCACCCTCCTGCCATCCAAGATGTGTATGACTTTCTTCTGCTGAACACAAACAAAGAGTTTTAGAAAAATATCTCAGCTCTGTTTGTTTACTCAGTGCAAGTAAATTGTGGCCAAAATTTTTAAGCTCACGCACATAAAAGCAGCATAAAAGTAATCCAGTACAAATATATATATACACACACACACACACACACACACACACACACACAGTACTGTGCAAAAGCTTTAGGTCAGGTACACCTGGACACATTTTTCTTGGTAGTTGGCAGATAGGATGTTCCAAGCTTCTTGGAGAAGTCACCACAGTTCTTCTATCTATTTAGGCTGTCTCAATTGCTTCTGTCTCTTCATGTAATCCCAGACTGACCCGATGTTCAGTGGGGACTCTGAGGGGGCCATGCCATCTGTTTCAGAGCTTACTGTTCTTCTTTTCTGTTCTATTCTATTTGCAAAATGGATGTTTGGGAGTCTAAAATGTATATTTCCTATTGACACACTAAAGCTGAAGATATAAATATTTAAAGATAAACATTTTGTGATACATCTTATGTGCCTAAAACAGTACTGTCTATTGTATGTATGTATATATTCTGGATTACTTATATATATATATATATATATATATATATATATATATATATATATATATATATATATATATATATATATATATTATTATGTTCATAATGGAATATTACACTGCACAAGTAGCAAAGATTTTTTTTTGTTTTATTTTTTTTATTTTTTATTTTTTAAAGAATATCATTACCACAGAGTGGACCTCAATAATGTTGTAATGTAATCATAAGCTGTAAGACTAGTATGCATGTACTTTTTCTGCCTAAAGTGTCTATGAAATCAGAACTCAGTTCTGCTGTATTATGCAATTCGGCATTCCTCCACCATTGTCAAATGGAAACACTTATGTGTGTGTGGATATATGATATGTAGGCCAGACGTAGAGCCTTTTTTGAGAGGGAGAGAGAAAATAAGAATTTTCGGTTTTAGTGCGTACTACATATATTTGTCTGTACTTGTCTGCGCTGATAAATAATTTTAATAATGAATGATCAATTCATATTTATTAAGAATAAAATAAATGTAATAATGCATAGAATGTAGCGACAGCACAGAAAATACTATAACACCCATACACAAAAGTGATAGTTCACCCAAAAATGAAAATTCTATCGTTATTTGCTCACCCTCATGCCATCCTACAGCCGTGGCCAAAAGTATTAGCAGTGACATACATTTTGTGTTTCGCAAAGTTTTCTGCTTCAGTTGTTGTGGTGTTGATTCACATTGTTTCACATTGGATTATAAGAGCAGACCGATTGCTATAAAAGGAGGGAAGGACTGCTTCCAATCATTGTGTTCTTGTTAGCAATGGTTACCTCTAAAAAAGACATGCAGCCATCATCGCTTTGCATCAAAATGGCCTCACATGCAAGGAGATTGCTGCAAAGAATATTGCACTGAAAGAACCATTTACCAGATCGTCAAGAACTTCAAGGAAAGAGGTTCAACTGCAGTGAAGAAGGCTTCATGACGTCCCAGAGTGTCCAGCATGCGCCAGGACCGTCTCCTCCTGAGAAGTCAGCTATGGAATCGTGTCACCACCAGTGCAGAGCTTGCTCAATGTTGGCAGCAGGTTGGTGTGAGTGCATCTGCACGCACAGTGAGGTAATGCCTTTTCGACAATGGCCTGGTGTCAAGAGGGGCAGACTGAAATTTTGCAGGAAGTACAAGGATTGGACAGCAGAAGACTCGTGCAAAGATATTTTCTCTGATAAAGCCCCCTTCCGACTGTTTGGGACATCTGGAAAATAGATAGTACGGAGAAGAAAAGGTGAATGCTACCATGAGTCCTGTGTCGTGCCAACAGTGATGCATCCTGAGACCATCCATGTGTGGGGTTTCTTTTCATCCAAGGGAGTGGGCTCTCTCACAATTCTGCCCAAAAACACTGCAAAGAATAAAGAATGGTATCAAAACGTCTTGCAAGTGCAACTTCTCCCAATGATCCAGGAGCAATTTGGTGATGATCCGTGCATTTTCCAGCATGATGGAGCACCATGTCACAAGGCAAGAGTGATAATGAAGTGGCTCAGAGATCATTACTTTGACATTTTGGATCCATGGCCAGGCAACCCCCCAGATTTTAATTGACCCGTGATCAATCTTCAAAAAGCGAGTGGACAAGCAGAAACCCACAAATTATGATCAACTCCAAGCACTAATAAGGCAAGAATGGATCGCCATCAGAGGTTATGAAGAACAAGGGTCAACACTGTAAATATTGACTCTTTACATACATTTAATGTTTTTGACAATTATCATTGTTTTCCAGTATACCATAGAAAACATATGAAAAAATTATCTACAAATACTGAAGCAGCAAACTTTTCGAAACAAAAAATTTATATCACTGCCAATACTTTTGGCCACGGCTGGAGATGTGTATGACTTTCTTTCTTCTGCTGAACACAAACAAAGATTTTTAGAAGAATATTTCAGATCTGTAGTTACTCACAATGCAGGTGAACTGGTACCAAACTTTAGAAGCCCCTAAATGCACATGAAGACAGCATAAAAATAATCCATATAACTCCCTGCCAAGTAGGTATTGATATGCATGAAGAATGTGAATTGCCAACAAAAAAAGAAGAAGAATGTGAAAGTGAAAGGGGAGATTTATAGTTAAAAAAATAACTTATCTGTTTGTCACCCACACCTCTGAAGATGTGGATGTAACCATTGGTGTAGTAGAGATTACTTTTATGCTGACTTCATGTGCTTTTAGAGCTTCAAAAATATTATAGCTGAAATTCTCTTCAAAAAAATCTTCATTCGTGTTAAGCAGAAGAAAGTCATACACGTCTGGGATCGCATGAGTGTGAGTAAACGTTGAGAAAATTAACATTTTTAGGTGACCATTTTCTTTATCGGATGAGACTCTGCTTGAATTCAAAACTCCTTCAAGACCTGTATAATTAAAGAAAAGTTGGAGCTAGGGTGTGAGGAGAGCAGCATCAGACAAGCAAGCATGCTGCTGTAATCAGGTGTAAATGGATCCATGACTCCTCCAGGCTCTAAGATTCCACATTCACAAACATATGAACCTTTTTGCATAGAACAATCTTTGACATTGTTCTTATATTAAATTAATTACAATTACTTCTAACTAACCCACAAGCCTTGTATTTTTGACGTGACATAAGAATGCATTTATTTTGCCCTGAGGACATCTCCAAAACGTTATTTCATTTTCAGATGCATCCTTATTCTGTACATTTTTCCCCAAAAGTATTCTTGGTCAAAAACACAACATACCCACCCACACACTGAGAACATTAGATGTGCTTACAGCCACTGAAAAGGTCTAGATAATGAGTCACTAATATTTTCCAGAAAAAAATATTGTTTGTTCTGCATTATCTTCTTAATCAGCTTTCATTTTGTCAGACCCTGCAGAATTGCAGCTTGTAAATTGTGTATTTATGTGAGTGTCTTTCTGTTAGGCCTGTGTGCTAGACTGAGGGAAAAAAAGACTATTTAAAATGGTTGATGTTTTCTGTTGACTTGACTGCACAGTGCAGTCTAACTTATAGAGAAAGAGTTGTTTTGGAGGTCAGCTGAATTCCTTATGAAAAACATACAGTAGAAATAAGTCAGAAAGATATGCAGAACATGTAAAATAATATATTGATGTCAGAAAGAGAGTGGGGGAGAGTAATAGAGAGAAATAGCAGGAGAGAGAGAGAGAGAGAGAGAGAGAGAGAGAGAGAGCTAGAGAAAGGGATTCTGTGATTTTTCAGGATAACCATTTCAGAGGGAGGCCATTGACGTGGCAGAAAGGAAATGGTTTCAGCGTGATGGTGAAATAAGGAGGTCGGGTAGGGGCAGTGGGAGGGAAGGAAAGAGAGAAATTGAGAGCAAAGCAGAGAAAAAGACTGCAAGAGAAGGAATAAAACATCTCCTTTTACAGGTACACTGTTAAGACTAAAGTTTGTCAAATTGCTTGAGGGGAGCTTTGAGGTGGAGGAGGACTGGAAAATAGGGACTAAATATGCTTACATTAAGTTCCAGTAACTTAAATAAGCTATTATCAATCTGGTAAAGAGTGTCTGCTAAATGCCTTAAATGTTAATGGGTGTATTTTAGGCATCTAGCTTTTTGTAAAATGTGTGTGAATGTAAATGGGAAATTGTTGGGTAAATTCTGGAACAGTAAATATTTTTTTACTGGAATGAACAGTAAAAATCTTGCCATATTTATCTTAAATCACCCCTCTACCTTCAAATGCTCTTCTGGTTACAATTAGTGTAGGGTAAATAAAAAAAAAATTTAAAAAAAAATCCATTACAAATCACCTCTCTAAAACTGTATTCAGATGACTGAATGTACTGATTATTTCACCAAAAAAGTAATCACATTACATATAAGTTAACACAGTTAAGATTTATCCACTCAACGATTTCAAAATAATGTCTATAATTTCTCCTAGTCACACTCTTTCATCACACTCAACTCATTCACGCATGCACCACACATTTCTCC